>NC_143132.1:33080530-33383560 GCF_059928025.1 Delphinapterus leucas
GGAGGACTGACCTTGGGATAATTCCATTCTACTATTATACTTTAAATTTTAGGGACATAAGAATACATCTTATTAGTAATTCTGTAGTCATTGCCCATCGAACACTTCAACCAATATGAAATCCTAAATAATGCCTACTATTATTCCTCACGAGGATGAAGTGACCTCAAAAATTGCAATTTGACTCTCAAGGAAAGAAATCTAGTTCCTGACACTTGAATGTAATGACAATATTGTCTCTGTGTCATGCCAGCACCTGGGTCCATCTGTGAGACAGGCACTGTGCCATGCAGAAGGTAGAACATCAATTTCAACAGCATGTAGATGCCAATATGTGGAAGTCAAAGTGATAGCCTGTGGGGCTCATCAAATAGCTGATCTTTTGCAAGAAAATCCTCTCAATAGCAAGCAACGCCAAAAGAGGGCCAAATGCTTCATTACTAGTCTTCACAGCTGCTGATGCTTGTGGGCATTCATAACATCAAAGAATATTTCTTCCTCTAGTTCTGTTTCCAATCTGCCTGAGAGCCAGTCATTTTACATAAAGGAAAAAATGATGGGATTATTTTCAAAAACAAAGGCATTTTTATTTGTCATGTCATGTGACAGCTTCTTTCAATTCCTTAATATTCTTGCTAAATGGCAGATTTAACAATTAGTGGTAATGTTTTCATCATGCAGTATAATTTATATAAATTCATTAAGAATTCCCTTGTGAATAATATATGGATATTTTATATGTGTGTGGGTGTGTGAGTGCATGTAAAATTTTAGGTTGTAATTAACACATTAAAAATGTGAGAATCTGACGTCCTAGAATTGGCTTATGTAGGTCAGGTATCACGGGTAAGTAACAAACCCAGAACCAATTCAACTTGAGTAGTAATGAACAAGGCTAGTGTCAATATAAGTTCAATTTGTTTAGGCTAAAGTTCCAGTCAAATTTCATTTTAGCCTTGATTTCCTGTTTGGGAGGAAAAGTAGTTGAGAGTTTAGAGAAAGAAATGAATGGGCTTTGTTTCTGGAAATTACATTAGGTAGAAAATCTGGTTCTTTATTTGTGAAGAGCAACAATCAATTTAAGGTTTTCTTGGTCTGAGGCATCTTTTTGGCTTTTTTTATTTCAACTATTTCTGAGCCAAAGTCTCTTGCTAACAGCAGTCTCATTTCCTGTATCTGAAGGTATTTATAGTTTTCCTCAGTAAGTAAAGTCCCCTCCAGGGGCTGAGGACTCTGATTCTGTTGCATCCTATGGGCTACACACTAGTCACTGGATTACCGTAAACTCAACTGTAAAGAGAGACAGACACAAAACCCTCTCCTCATTTTCAATTTTCCCAATAGGCGAAGTCTTTATAACCTTATATATATTTTTATATAAATTTTATATTTATATAAATATAAATTTTAATAACAAATTAAAATTTTCTTCACAAGGAATTAGTAGTTACAATTCAAAACCCCAGAAAGTCCTTTCATCACTAATAAACAAAAATCACATGACAATAATTCACTTCTTTCCTGAAAATACAGTATTGATATTTTATGAAACAGCAAGTGGCTAAAGTTTCTACTAAGCATTCAGAGTAACTAAGAACATGCATTTGAGACTGACAGCTCTGGGAAAATACACAGGTTATTTAAACTATTCTTAAGCCTCAGTTTTCTCAACTGTAAATGGAAATGACCTTATAAGAGTTGCTGAGAGAACAGAAATTGTGTAATGTTTTAAAGTACTTAATACTAAGCCCAACACGTGACTGTTCTCAACACGTGTAAGCAATCAATATCATTAAGCCAGCAATCCACTTTGACCTTCATGTTGTCTTTTTAAATGGTATTTTTTATTTTAGAAATTAATATATTTGTTGCAAGAATTTTGGAAAATAGAGAAATACAAAAAGTGAAAAGTAAAATAACCCATAATCGTACTACACCGATATGAAAACCGTTATGAAAACCATAATATTTTCCTTATGTTGCATAGTCTTTTGCTCCTCTTCCCTGACCCCCTCCAGAGAGGGTCAATTTGAATATAATTTCTTATCATCATAAAACTTATAATTTTTTTGCACAGAGCAAAATGAAATTTGGGTTCACTTTATCTATATGTAAATACTTCATTTCCCAGACAATGAGTTAAAGGATATCCTATATTCTTTGTATAAAGTAACATTTCTGCTTTGCATTCTGAAATTGTAGCAAAAATACAGCTTATCTATCTATATCTGCGTATGCATTCCTATGTATTTACAGAAAAGAAGAAATATCAATCAATGCAAACAATGCTTTTAGTTGGAAAAAACCTGGTAATTCACAGGGATACAGTGTTTATAAAATTTTAATATCATAATATTCTTAAATCAATTCCTGCTGAAAATTATATAAGAAAAAATGAAACTGATGTTTAAATTCTAATTCTGTTTGCATTAGGTTGAGCATGGTGTTTCTGTTGATATCATTACAGCTATTTAATGATCTCAAATTTGAGCCAAATTTTCAAGTGGCTATGGGAAAACCCATTAAAAGGGCATTTGGTCATTGGAATACTGCAGTATGTGTATGAGTCTGTACATCCCACAAAACAAGAGGGGATGAGTATTTTCTATATGTTTGCTTTGAAATTTTACATACTTATATTAGCTTAGTGTTAAATATTCAAGAATGCAAAAACCTCTCTAAGATACATTGAATCCAACTCTCAATTATTCAGTTTAATGGGAGGTGGGGATCATATGGATAATTGACATTCACAGACAATAAAGGTGTCAGAAAATAGTTGTTCACTCTTCCCTCACAGCTGCATTTACAAGAGCTGCTGTTAAGATAGATTTGAGTTTCTCCTCCTCTCCATGAACGTGGACAGCTTCCAAGGGAGAAGGCAAATGACAAAATGGCAGTTAGCTGGAGGCTAAAGAAAAATACCAAGGTGATCTGAACAATCTATATGTGAACAATCAGCACTTCCTAACAGAGAGGGACCTGATGGAGAAAGTATAGGGATAACTTATAATTAATATTCTAAAATTATTCCCCTTGACTGCTGAGAAAATGGGGATATAAACATGTTTAATCTTACAGAACTGTAAGTGACTGATACCAAGAAGAAAATGTTGACTACATCTTCTTTTGATATTTACAAAAACAATTTTTAATTAAAATTAAAAAGCCCGTGTAGTATTGTTACAGGGAAGAAGGCAAACTGTGAAGATGGACTAAGAAGGTTTAAGTCCCTGTTTTGTCACAACTGCCTTGGTGACTCTGGGAAAGTAGCTTAACGTTTTCTGTTACCTTTGTTATTGCAACTACACAATAGCTATAACAATAATTCTTACCTCGATGGGTTGTTGTGAGAATTAGTGAGACTAGTACATATTGTATTCTTACCTACTGCTGCGTAACGAATTACCACAAATTCTGTTGCTTAAAACAAGCATTTTATTTTCTCAGTGTTCCCATGAGTCTGGACTCCAGGCACAGCTTAGTTAGGTCCTCTGCTTAGGGCCTCACAAGGCTGCAATCAAGGTGTCTGACAGGCTCGTCTAGAGGCTCAACTGAGGAATAACCAGCCTCCACCTTCACTCAAGCTGTTGACAAAGTTCATTTCCTTGAGAGCCCTGGCTTCATGCTACCTATTGTTTGAAGGCTACCCTCAGCTGGCCATTGTTTTGCTGCCCTCAGCATCTTGTCACATAGGTCTCTCAACATGGCCTCTTCCCTCTTCAAACACGGCCAGGGAGACAAAATCTCTGGAGCAAGGCTGCCAATCAGTTAGCCTTTTATCATGTCATGCAGTCTTGGTAATAACACCTCATCACCTTTGCCATATTTTATTATTTAGAAGCAAGTTACAGGTTTTGCTCATACTCAAGAAGGGGGCAATTACACAAGGGCATGAATACCAGGAGGCAGGAAGGATGGAGAGTCAACTTAGCTTCTGACCACCACAGATCAAGAGGAACCACACCTGAAGAAGCTCACCCATGTCTTGACCTGACTTGGATGTTGAGAATTTTGGACTTTGAGCAAATACTGTAATGTGTGGATCAGACTCTTGGAAACCATGGGAAGGGATTAATATATTTTGCATGTGAGAGAGATGTGAGTCATTTTGGTTCAGAGGGCATATTGGGATGGACATACTCTAATGGCCCTCCCATGATTCCCAATTCTTAAAGGTCACACATCTGTGAATTCCCCTTCCCCTGAATGTGATGAGAATCTGTGACTTGATCTTACAATACAATATGGCAAAGGTAAAAGGATGTCACTCCTATGACATTACATTTTATATAAGACTATCTTGCTAGCCAGCTTGTTCTAGAGACCCCTCCTGCAGGTTTGATTAAGTAAATAGCCATGTTAACTAGCCCACATAGTGTCTACTAAGTGTTAGTGCAGATGCCCTCTAGTAACTGGGGCTGACCAGTAGGAGATGAGAGTGGCTGACAGCCAACAAAAAGCCAAGATCCTCAATCCAACAACCACAGAGAAATCAACCTTGACAACGAACTGTGACAACTTGAGAGTGGATTCATCCCCAGTTGAGCCTCTAAATTAGAACATAGCCAGTCCAATACCTTGGCTACGATAAATATTGCACTTGAAAGTTCTTTACAAAGTGAGTTCTCATCATAAGAATTCAATAAATATTAGCTCTTGATTTTATTTTCCCCACAGAGGCAGTATAATATCAGGATTCAGAGGGTAGATTCTACAATGAGACCCTGAGTTAAAAACTTGGCTCTAACATTTATTGGTCCCTCAGCAGTGGATAGGTAACTTCTCTGAGCCTTGGTTTTCCATCTGTGCAAGGGAAATAAAAGCAGCGTGTACCACGTACAGGTGAATCCAAAGATCTAGCAAGTTAATAATGTAAATCGCTCGAAAATCCTGTATACATACAAAGTCCCAACACCTTAAAATTACTTTTATGTGGATAAAGATTTGTTATAGTCACTAAAGTAGCTCT
Source organism: Delphinapterus leucas (assembly GCF_059928025.1). Classification (NCBI taxonomy): domain Eukaryota; kingdom Metazoa; phylum Chordata; class Mammalia; order Artiodactyla; family Monodontidae; genus Delphinapterus; species Delphinapterus leucas. Next base: position 33,085,503 of record NC_143132.1, read on the forward strand.
CCCTGTAGTCTTTCTAAACCTGTCTTTTCTAATAGAGAAAGTATTAGATAAGATAGTTCTTTGCAATAATTTGAAGGTACTTTAAGGCAGCAGCCCCCAGCCTTTTTGGCACCAGGGACCGGTTTTGTGGAAGACAATTTTTCTGCGGGGGTGTGGTGGGCGGGGATGGCTCAGGCGGTAATGCGAGTGATTGGGAGCAATGGGGACGGCAGGTGAAGCTTCTCTTGCCCTCTGTTGCTCACCTCTGTGCGGCCCGGTTCCCAAGAGGCCTGGACCAGCTGCCAGACGGTGGACCGGGAGTTCGGGATGCCTGCTTTAAGGAATACTAGTAGTACTTATTTTAAAAGTGTCAGGTAATTAAAAATCTCCAATTCTTGTTTCAGATAGGAATTCCTTGGGGATTTTAGAATTCTTTAGAAATTCACAAAAAAGAAAAGTTTACACTTTTAATATTTTAGTAGTAGTTTCTTTGGTTTCTCTGAAGTACTAGGAAATGTTACAAAAGGCATTTGCTTTCCAGAGCGTAGGGTAAAACTTGGTAGAAATGATACCACAATGCAGTAGGCACAGATTGCAAGTAATTATAGTTTCAGAAAGGGGGCAATGCTTAATTCTAACATGAGGAATCTACAGCCACTGTAGAATACCAGGCAACCAATTGCTTTGATTATCATCTGTAATACAATCCAGTATACTTTGTTCCACACTGTTTTCTAAGACATTTAAGAAAGTGTTACAAAATGAACACTTAATGAATATTACTGGAAGAGGTCATTTTTAAATGTTATTTTTTCTATTTTTTAAATTACACATCTAGTGCATGAAAATATTAAAACAATAGGGACAGATGGAATAAAGTAGAAGTCTCATTTTACTTGAATCCCACAAATTACAGTACTTCCTCTAATTAACAAGTGGTAACTTTTTGATAAGATACTTGAACTTTTTCTATACAATACATGTATGTGTGTGTGTATTGAATACATTATATTATACGAGGGTAGAGAAACATTTAAATTGTGAAAAGTGCATGCATTTTGAAACATCATCTTTGAATTAATTTCATACCAGATATTTTATAGTTTCCTCATTCCTTTTTAATTCTAGAGAGTATTCCATATTATAGGTATGTCATGATATACTAATCTCAATTGATGAACACTTTTTTTTAAATTAATTAATTAATTTACTTTTGGCTACCTTCGGTCTTTGTTGCTGCGTGCGGGCTTTCTCTAGTTGCAGTGAGCAGGGGCTACTGTTCATTGCAGTGCATGCACTTCTTATTGCAGTGGCTTCTCTTTGTTGCAGAGCACGGGCTCTAGGTGCACAGGCTTCAGCAGTTGTGGCATGTGGGCTCAGTAGTTGTGGCGCACGGGTTTAGCTGATCCGCAGCATGTGGTATCTTCCCAGACCAGGGCTCGAACCCGTGTCCCCTGCATCGGCAGGCGGATTCTTAACCACTGTGACACCAGGGAAGTCCCTCAACTGATGAACATTTAGGTGATGTCAATAATTTTCTTATTTAAGTACTTCATGATGGACGTCCTTTTTCAAATATATTAGTGAACAACTGTGATATTTGCTGTAAGATTCTGTAAGGCGTATTAATGTTGTGCACAATTTTAGTTAAGAAGGATATTGTGTATGTGCTTAAATAAGAACTAAAACTAAGTAAGTGCTCAAATTTAATATTTTCCTCTTCTCCATGTTAATTTAACTCAACTTAACAAGTAATGTACTTAATAGGGTAATTTTAAAATCATCTTTTGAATCCCAGTTTGTTCTTCTCTGGGAAGAAGCTCTACAGCCCTGATGTATGCAACGGGAGTAGGGTGGGGGGAGTAGAGGGTGAGAACAGTTCTCCCCAAGAGCATCTCTATCACTGATGTTCAGAATTGCTGGCTTTGGTCAGTTTTACTACCGCTTTTACATTTTTTGTTAGAAGATATACTGCCTTATTGTCTGAATGCAGGGATGGCTGCTCCCACAAGTACCCAGTCCATCCCATCCCTACCCTAACTGCCTCCACACACACACCTTGGTATACCACTGCTGTGTGGTTTGGCTGAGAGCAAGACAAAAGTGTTTGCTAAGAGTTTTCTCAGCACGCTCTCAATGATTGTACACATTTTTCAAGAATATGACTGTTTTACAATTAAAAGTGGAGGAATGATGGGAAAGCATGGACGACTGCAAAGGGACCACACTACAGATCCTAAGCAAAATAATTTCATTCATGGCCCAGTAGAAGCAGTGAGCCCAGGCACATCTCTAACATTAGCATAATAGATGATAGCCACGGATTAACAATGAACACATTGATCATTTTCTCCAGCATTAAATTTGCTATGGATGTTCTGTAACATCGTCATCCTTATGATTTTGACAATCGTCTGATGATGTTTTATTTCAGGAGCACAAGCATTCATGAAAAAGGTTTTTCTATTAAATAGTTCTTACCTGTACAACAAATTCGTATCACAGCAATTGTACAAAATTCTTTGAATTAAGAGGTTTTCTCATGTTGGTCATTATTTATTTATTTTCCTCTCTCACAAAAATAACGTTAGCAATGGTATTCTAAAGACAAAACATACCACTATTAATTGTGGGCTTTAGATTTAACCCAGTGAACAAGGCCTTGCTCAGTAGGATTTTTTTCTTTTTATGATAAATAAGTTTTGTTTAACAGTATTAAAACTTATTGCTATATAGTTGTGTAAATTTTCTAGCATATTTTGTTTTTCTGATTTATTTCACAATACGATTCCTTATTAAATCACTACTTCCTTTGTTTTAATTTAATGGTCACTATTATTAAAGTTATTAATTTTATAGCTATAATAGCTGATATAGCTGTCTGAAATTGTTCTGAAAATGTTTTAAAAATCAGTTTTAAAAAGAAACTTTTCCTTAAATGAAAGGTAGCTTTATAATATATAAAGGTATTTGTCGTTCATTATTTTATATAATGTATAAAGGATTTATTTCAAATACAAAAGTTAATTAAATAATGAACTGCTAATATTCAGTTAAATTCTAGAACTGTCTATTAAAGGATTCAACATGTTAGGTATTCCCAAAAAGCAGTTGTTGACATTCACAGTATTGTTACTGTGTCAAAATCTACAATTTAGCAATGAGAAGAGCCAAAGATTTATTAATCTCCATTCCTACCAGGGATGAAAACTAATTAGCAAAATTAAATTATCACCTATTACAACTAATTAATCTTTTTTGAAAATGACACATAACTATGGTTCTTGTCACCATGGCAAAAAAATATAAAAGACACAGCATCTTACATGATGTTGTTAAAAATCAAATTTCAATATAAAACACAATCCTACATATATTAACATGGAGATTTTGCAGGTATTTCTGACATTGTAAACTTTGTAGAAAGAAATTATTAGGTCTTAGAATAGTTAGTGAAAGCACCACATTTAAGTGGGAACAGTTTCACTTCACCTTGATAAACAACATATTTTATAAGTAAAAGGGAGGTAATTACATATTTGGGTGATGGTGATGGGAAAGATGGGGGGGAGCAAAAGTTAAAGTATACTAAAACCTTGTCATGTTGAGAAAATCATTACAGATATTGACTCCTCTTATTTGAATTGGTATAATAGACATGAACATATATGTTTGTGGCATGTGTAGGTGCAACTTTATATAACTAGAAATAACGTCCAAGCTGTTCAAAGAATTGGAATAAAAACAAGAACTATATTAAGAAAAACAGATCAATCTAGTAAAACTAAGAAAAAATGGATGGGAATAGGAAACAATACATCAAATGGAAGATAACATAAATAAACCCATAAATATAACTCATTAAATAACTATAAATAGGTTTAAATTTCTTATAAAATTAGGATTTAATTCAGTATCAAACAGCCAACAAATATCTTGAGTAAACACTTTTTTAAAAGAAATAAAACAGATGACAGCAAAATAAAGACACAGACCTACTACAGAATGGACTTGAGGATATGGGGAGGGGGAAGGGTAAGCTGTGACAAAGCGAGAGAGAGGCATGGACATATATACACTACCAAACGTAAGGTGGATAGCTAGTGGGAAGCAGCCGCATAGCACAGGGAGATCAACTCGGTGCTTTGTGATCGCCTGGAGGGGTGGGATAGGGAGGGTGGGAGGGAGGGAGATGCAAGCGGGAAGAGATATGGGAACATATGTATATATATAACTGATTCATTTTGTTGTAAAGCAGAAACTAACACACCATTGTAAAGCAATTATACTCCAATAAAGATGTTAAAAAATTTAAAAAAAAACTTTCAAAATTAAAGGTGGAAAATACATACAAGATAAATGCTTACAAATAGAAATCATGAGTGGCAATATTCATAGTAAACAATCTAGAATCAGGATAAAAAACGGGATCAAGAGATATTTTATATTGATAAATGTATTCATAGACAATAATCTATAACATGTTTGCAGCATTCAACATAGCATTGAAATATATTAATCATGATGTATTAAAAATACAAAAAGAAAGTTATAAAACCACAAAATGGCAGAAGATAAAATTAAATAAAGAGACATAATAAAAGATTAAGTGAAACTGAGTCTAAAAAAGTCAAGAGAAAGTGAGACCCTCAAAGATGCAAGAAAGAGTGAATTTAAGCTTCTGCACTGAAAGTTTTTGCTAAAATTTTTAGCTTGATTTTGGTTTTCAATTTCATTCTATAGATCGAAGGGAAGCTAGAGAAACTCCAGTGTCTGCCAAAGGTGACAAATTTTGTGGAAATGCTTCACAAGAGCTGGACTGTGAAGAGCTACTCTTAACGTGAGTGAATTAGAAATGTTCCTACACCTTGTAAGAGATCTGATGCAAAATATTCTTTTCAAACTTATTGCTGAATGAAGAAATGTATTTCATGAGATTTCATCATTACAAGCTACAAGAGAATGTCCTGAGTGTATTTAAACCAAATGAACACTACCAAGATAGAAAAACTTCAAGCATATAAATTGGTTTAAAGTCTTTCTGAGTTGTTAATCTCCATGAACGTATGGTACAAAAAATATTAATACTTTCTTAAATAAAAATAAATTTTGATTTCTGGCCTCAAAGAATTTCCACAGAAAAATTTTAAGTGGTTCTAAAATTAAACAACACACACACACACACACACACACACATGGCACCATGATTGAAAATGAACAGAAACCCCAGATATTTAAATTACCAGATAAGATTTCAATATCTTTTCATAAATGAAAAATAATGAAAATATGAGTAAGCATTATAGAAAAGTACAGAATTTCCATAAAGTTTCTTTTAAAACCCACATAGAAGGTCTAGAAATTAAAAAAAAGCCATTGAAGTCTAAAGCACATTTGAAAACAGAAAGCACAAGAAATAACAACCAAAGGATAATAACATTATACATTATCTAAAGCGCAAAACAAAAGATAAAGTTTTGGAAAACATAAATATATGTCAACAGACAGGACAGTCAGAGTAAGGAAGTTTACAGTAAATCTATTTGGAGTTCCAAACCAAGAGGAAATAGAAATTTGGACTGAGGTACTGTTTAAAAATGGAATAGCTTGAAAATTTTCAGAAATGATTAAAAATACCAAAAATATAAGTTTTCAATTAATAAAAAAAGTAATCCAAACTTAGCCAGATCATGGTGATACTTCAGCACACTAAAGTCAAACAATTCTTAACACGTGCCAGAGACAAAAGACAGATTACCTTCAAAGGTAATCATCTGATGTTCAATTTCATAGCAGCAGGAAAGGAAGACAGATGAAAGTGGAATCGTATTTTCAATATGCTAAGAGTATATCCCTATCAAGCTAGAATTCTGTACTCATTGGAGATAACTATCATGAATGAGGAACAACAAAAAAGGGATTTTTACAACATAAACTGCAGGTTTTATGGAAATAATTCATTAATAAGGGAACGTAAATAAGATAATGCAGGCTATCAAGGGGAATATTGCCAATACTCTTAAATGTAGTAGAATGGGATCTAAAACATGCGGTGTTTCCATTTAGAAAAAGTCATAGATATCAATTTAGCACAGATGGTGCTTCAAACAACCCCTAAATTCCAGTGGCTTAAAATGAAAAGTTTATTTCTTGTCTGTGCTATATGTTAAACACTAGCTGGCTGGAGGTTTTGTCTTCATCATGACTACACTCATGGAATAGCCATTACTTAGAACATTCATCAAATCACAAGGAAAGAGATCTCTGAGGGCCTCCATTGTCATTAAGTGGTCTGGTCTAGAAAAGGAACATATTATTTTCATTCTCAGTCAATGGCCAGAACCAACTCATGGACCCACCCATCCCTAAGGGATTATTAATCACATGTGCTCAGAGGAAGAAATAACCCAAAATCTTGGAAAACATTATTAATGACTACCACATATGGACAAGTAATGTATTTAACAGGAAGAATGTCAAAGAACAAACAAAACATATGTTGATACATATGTAGATGTGCTGGCGAGTTCTAGTGGAAATTTTCTCCTGATTGCTTCATATGAAACAAGATTACCATCTGAAATTGAAGAAGATGTATGAAGCATTAGACAAGAGAGGAAAAGACATGAAATAGAACAGAAAAATAGGGTAAATGAACTAGAGAAATAATTATGATTTTCAGTCAGCATAAAGTACCTACATGATATTAAAAAACATAAATTAAATGGGCACAATTAACTGGATTGTGTGCTTTTCCCAGTCACATTCAACTGGTACAAAAAGGGGGAAAGTTGTATTTAACAAGGCTACAGATTTACCAAGACAGCATGCAAGGGAGAAGGAGGCAAACAAGTTGAGAGTGTATGCATTTTTTAAAAAATTATTTTATTGAAGTATAGTTGATTTACAATGTTGTGTTAGTTTCTGAGCGTGTATGCATTTTAATGATAAACCACACACACACACAAAAATTCCCTACGAAAGAGGGAAAAAATGCATGAGGATGAGGAGGGTGAAAAATTTTAAAAGAAAAATTATGAGGTCCTTGGGGGTCAAAGATTTTATGGAGTTGAGATGCCAGAGAAAGTGAGATGGAAATTGTAGAAATGGTGGTTAGAGAGTGAGATGATGAATTAGTTATTGTTAATGACTGGAAGATAGTGGTTGGGTGCAGTACAAGCAAGATCTCTGGGGGTAGATGAATTCAAGGAATTGAGAGGACAGTGTACTAGAAGAGTCCCTTAGTTATGTCTATACTAAAATCACTAAGGTTAGAGATGGGACAGTATAAGAGCAACTGATAGTGAGAATGTGCTAAAATCTTCAAAAAAGGAAGAGGATTAAGAGATAACTGATAAAGGAGTGAGTGGTAGCTAGTTTGAACATATGCAATTCAAAGATATGGGTAGGAATGGCTTTAAAAGTGACAAAGAAGAGCAAAGAGGATTCCTATACCACCTCCAAGCTCAGTGATAGGAGAGGTGTAGGACTGAAAACAGGCACAGTCCATTTTAGTGACCTCAGGGGATATCCAGATTTCAATTACAGCTAGTGAGTATATAGACAATATTGGTGACAATGGGAAATAAGTGACAGAGTTCACTGTGAAAGAAATCCAAAAGTTGGAAATGAGTGGGAGATAGAGGGAGAGGTAGAATAAGAAAACATGAAGCCATATGACATTTAAAGAGGGAAAAAATAATGGAGGCATGGAATTTAGGTGTTAACTGGCATTAAGGAAGATAAAGGATATAATCAGATTAGTTGTGTTGAACTGCTGGCAGATAGTAGTGGTAAGGTTGGGAAGTAAAGAAAAGTGAGTGTTTAGAGCCCAAAACCCTTTCAAAGGAGACATGGAGGCCTGGAGATTATTCCGTGGGAACTGGGCTTCCTCTTCACTCTTTCAAATACATATAAGGAAACTCCTAGGGGGTAGTGTTTTTCACAAACAATGTAAGAGACTAAGGTTATCATTCAAAATCATGAAAACAGATCTTTACTTTACCAAGAAGAGTATGTCATATTATTTTTATTTAATTATATCTGTGTGCCTCTTGGAAGTAAAATATGAATATTTTTTTTCTTCTATTATATTTTTACAGCACATATAAATCACTTTTACCCTAAGAGTATTTTAAAATTCAAACATAGGGGGTTTTATAAGCTAAGCATTTAGCAGAACATGGATCAATCAAAGAAAATGTAATTTTCTTCTTTAAAAGTAAATCTCTGCTTCAGGCATTGAATATTCTGCTTGAGTTTCCAGCCAATAAATAATAAACTAATACTATATCTTCAATTAAGCAGACACATTCCTAAAGGGCATCTAGGATAGATAACATTACTCTTCAGAAACTTATTTTCTATGGATGAAAAAACAATCCAATGTACTAATTCTCATGCCTGAATCATTACCATTTTTAGCTCCAAAACTGATGCAACTAATACATTTTCTGGAATTTTGAAAAAAGTTAGAAAGCACAGCCTTTGAAAAAATGGCAGTGACTGCCTAACATGAAACATGAATAACGGCATATGATTTCCAATAAAGGCAAGCCTTTCTCCAGTTTCTGCTCTTACTGATTTTAACATGGCTGGCTAATTCACCAATAAATGGCTCACAGGAGGTGATTATTAATGGAGACAGATTATGAACACAATTCTACATCAGAGGTTCGTGGGATGACATATCAAATCCATCCAGCAATAGTCAATATGGGAATAAATGGACCTTTTCTTCATCATTTGTACAGAAAACTCTATTATTCCTTCTAATGTCAACTGTCAATTTAAGAAAAGTACATCACCCAAATATGGCCTACTTTTTCTTATATATACACACACACACCCCAAACTATACAGGAAGTTTATAGTAAATGGCTCTAAATATTAAGAAGAAAAATAGAACCAGCTCATAATTTATTGCCCTTACATAGGCATAACTGCATCTCTTGCATTTCTTCTATTTTTAAGGTTTTTAAAGAATATAGAGATACCTCAAAAAGTTTACGAAGCTAGCCAGTGAAAGAGTTGGAAATACTAAATCTCATAATTCTAAGTTCAGAGTGGCTTCAGCTTACTGCAATGTGGTTGTCTTGAAGAAAGTGAGTCAGAAAATTGAGAATCAAATTTATGATCTTATTCAAAATGTATAAATGTAAAATAGTTTTAGAACTATTTTTTTTACCATATTAGCCATAGTTTAAAAAAATACCATGCAGTCCCATTTAATTTATTTGTCTGCTCATTTAACATGAAGGTATAATTTAAAATGTTTGATTCTTTCTATCCCTAGTAAACCAACAAACCCTCACATTTCAAGTGGACAAAACATAATAATTTGATGTCTCCAAATTTAATGTGCATTGTGTTATCCATGTAATAATTGAGAGAGATGGCAAACTGTCCCTCTCCTAGTTCCTCTCCTTCCTCTTCCTTTCCCACCCCCATAAAATTACAATATAATGGATATATTTTTTTAACTTTTGTTTGACAATCTTTATTTCATAAAAATGAAAACAAAAATCTAATACAATTTTAAACCTTATTATACTGATTAAATTTCATATTGTATATTCTATAATCAAAATATACAAAAAGAGATCAAGTACATGTGATATTAAACTGATAGTCAGGATATTATTTTTATTGATATACCTAACATAATATTAATTCACCCTTTTAAAGTTTAAAACTCAATCATTTTTAGTATATTCACAAAGCTACAAAACCACTGTCATGATCTAATCCCAAAACATCTTCATCATCACGAAAACAAACCTCATACCCATTAGCAGGCATTCCTCATTTCCCCCTAACCACAGCTACCTTCTGGAAATCACTAATCTATATTCTGTCGCTATGGATGGATGTGCATATTCTGGACATTTCACATAAATGAAATCATGAAATATGTGGCCTTAAGTGTTGGCCTTCTTTCACCTAACAGGTTTTCAAGGTTTATCCATGTTCTATCATGTATCAGTACTTCATTCCTTTTTATGGCTGAATATTCCATTGTATGGCTATATGTAATTTGTTTATCCATTCATAAAATGATTAAACTCAGGTTGTTTCCAATTTTTGTCCATTGTGAATAATGCTACTATGAACATCCATGTAGATGTTTTTTGTGAGGACATATGCTTCCAATTCTCTTGGGTACATACCTAAAAGTAGAATTGCTGGTTCAAAATCAGTTATATGGTCAAACATGGAAATTAATTGCTGTGAGATATATTTATATATATATATATCTCATATATATATATATATGAGATATATATACACACACATATATGTGGGACAAAAGTAAATAGAGTTGACCCTTGAACAACATGGGTTTGAACTGTGATGGTCCATTTATATGTGGATGTTTTTCACTAAATACCTAATACAATACTACATGATTCTGCAGTTGGTTGAGTCCATGGATGCACAACCTCAGGTACGGAAGGCTGACTGTACAGTTATACATGGATTTTTCAACTGTGTGGAGGGTCGGTGCCCATAATCCCTATGTTGTTAAAGGGTCAACTGTAAAACATCTATCATTTATCATATGTCAGTTCATTTACTCTTAATTTCCCTATAACTTTGTGATGCTCTCTTTTTTTTTTTTAATAATTTTTCGATTCCTGAGTTGTCATCCAACTATACCAAGTTTCAATTTCCCCATTATATCATTTTTGATTATGGAATGTATATCTTTTATGTATGATCTTCCAGAGATTAATTTAATTTGTATTAACTTAAAAAGCAGTGGATGGAACTTGCAAAAAACTATTTACACTTAATACAGGATATCAGAACTTTAAGTATTTATATAATCATTTAAAATTAATAAATGTTCCAGAAAACGATTTGGCATCATAGACAGCACTAAAAAAAAAAACTGTTGTGCTGAATATTTAGATGCTGTGGTTTACTGGGAAGGCTGAAGTTTTGGAACTTTACAAATATGAGCTTAATGCCATCTACATCACAAGTCTTACAATATTGAGTTAATCTCTTTCCCCAATGTTTCTTCATCATTTAAAGAGGAATAAGAAATTTGCTACACGAGACTGATATAAGAATTAGGTGAGATATATAGTCCAATGTAGTTGCATAGTAAACGTTAACCACCATTCTCTCATCTCCCCATGAGGCAAATAAGACTAATCAGGAATAGAGTCAACTGCAACAACAGTTGCTAATCAACCAAAGAGAAAAAGATATGAATCAGTAGAGAATACAATTAGTTCAATACGTTCCAGGAAAGCATCTTGCCTTTTCTTCTCATATATCTACTTCCAATCTATTATACAACAGGATGTTAACAGTTTTTCTCCAATGTATCTTTGCATTTATGAAGTTACAAACTACGTGTTCATATGTACCTAGTTTAAAACATAACTTCATAACATTTAACAAGGACATAGAAGAACTAAAAAGCAAACAAACAATGATGAACAACTCAAAAAATGAAATTAAAAATTCTCTAGAAGGGATCAATAACAGAATAACTGAGGCAGAAGAACGGATAAGTGACCTGGAAGATAAAGGAGTGGAAATAACTACTGCACAGCAGAATAAAGAAAAAAGAATGAAAAGAATTGAGGACATGCTCAGAGACCGCTGGGACAACATTAAATGCAACAACATTTGAATTATAGGGGTCCCAGAAGAAGAAGAGAAAAAGAAAGGGACTGAGAAAATATTTGAAGAGATTACAGTTGAAAACTTCCCTAACATGGGAAAGGAAATAGTCAATCCAGTCCAGGAGCACAGAGTGTCCCATACAGGATAAATCCAGGAAGAAACATGCCAAGACACATATTAATCACACTGTCAAAAATTAAATACAAAGAAAACATATTAAAAGCAGCAAGTGAAAAACAACAAATAACACACAAGGGAATCCCCATAAGGTTAACAGCTGATCTTTCAGCAGAAACCCTGCAAGCCAGAAGGGAGTGGCAGGACATATTTAAAGTGATGAAGGAGAAAAACCTACAACCAAGATTACTCTAGCCAGCAAGGATCTCATTCAGATTTGACAGAGAAATTAAAATCTTTACAGACAAGCAAAAGCTAAGAGAATTCAGCACCACCAAACCAGCTTTACAACAAATGCTAAAGGAACTTCTCTAGGCAAGAAACACAAGAGATGGAAAAGACCTACAATAACAAACCCAAAACAATTAAGAAAATGGGAATAGGAACATACATATCGATAATAACCTTAAATGTAAATGGATTAAATGCTCCCACCAAAAGACACAGACTGGCTGAATGGATACAAAAGCAAGACCCATATATATGCTGTCTACAAGAGACCTACTTCAGACCTAGGAACACATACAGACTGAAAGCGAGGGGATGGAAAGTGATATTCCATGCAAATGGAAATCAAAAGAAAGCTGGAGTAGCAATTCTCATATCACACAAAATAGACTTTAAAATAAAGACTGTTACAAGAGACAAAAAAGGACACTACATAATGATCAAGGGATTGATCCAAGAACAAGATATAACAATTGTAAATATTTATGCACCCAACATAGGAACACCTCAATACATAAGGCAAATACTAACAGCCATAAAAGGGGAAATCGACAGTAACACATTCATAGTAGGGGATTTTAACACTCAACTTCAACCAATGGACAGATCATCCAAAATGAAAAAAAATAAGGAAACACAAGCTTTAAATGATACATTAAACAAGATGGACTTAATTGATATTTATAGGATATTCCATCCAAAAAAAAAAGAATACACATTTTTCTCAAGTGCTCATGGAATATTCTCCAGAATAGATCATATATTGGGTCACATATCAAGCCTTGGTAAATTTAAGAAAATTGAAATTGTATCAAGTATCTTTTCTGACCACAATGCTATGAGACTAGATATCAATTACAGGAAAAGATCTGTAAAAAATACAAACTCATGGAGGCTAAACAATACACTACTTAATAACGAAGTGATCACTGAAGAAATCAAAAAATACCTAGAAACAAATGACAGTGGGGGCACAATGACACAAAATCTATGGGATGCAGCAAAAGCAGTTCTAAGAGGGAAGTTTATAGCAATACAATCGTACCTTAAGAAACAGGAAACATCTCAAATAAACAACCTAACCTTGCACCTAAAGCAATTAGAGAAAGAAGGACAAAACAACCCCAAAGTTAGCAGAAGGAAAGAAATCATAAAGATCAGATCAGAAATAAATGAAAAAGGAATGAAGGAAACGATAGCAAAGATCAATAAAACTAAAAGCTGGTTCTTTGAGAAGATAAAAAAAAATAGATAAACCATTAGCCAGACTCATCAAGAAAAAAAGGGAGAAGACTCAAATCAGTAGAATTAGAAATGAAAAAGGAGAAGTAGAAACTGACACTGTAGAAATACAAAAGATCATGAGAGATTACTACAAGCAACTCTATGCCAATAAAATGGACAATCTGGAAGAAATGGACAAATTCTTAGAAATGCACAACCTGCCAAGACTGAATCAGGAAGAAATAGAAAATATGAACAGACCAATCACAAGCACTGAAATTGAAACTGTGATTAAAAATCTTCCAACAAGGAAAAGCCCAGGATGAGATGGCTTCACAGGCGAATTCTATCAAACATTTAGAGAAGAGCTAACACCTATCCTTCTCAAACTCTTCCAAAATATAGCAGAGGGAGGAACACTCCCAAACTCATTCTACGAGGCCACCATCACCCTGATACCAAAACCAGACAAAGATGTCACAAAGAAAGAAAACTACAGGCCAATATCACTGATGAACATAGATGCAAAAATCCTCAACAAAATACTAGCTAACAGACTCCAACAGCATATTAAACGTATCATACACCATGATCAAGTGGGGTTTATTCCAGGAATGCAAGGATTCTTCAATATACGCAAATCAATCAACGTGATACACCATATTAACAAACTGAAGGAGAAAAACCATATGATCATCTCAATAGATGCAGAGAAAGCTTTTGACAAAATTCAACACCCATTTATGATTGAAACCCTCCAGAAAGTACGCATAGAGGGAACTTTCCTCAACATAATAAAGGCCATATATGACAAACCCACACCCAAGATTGTCCTCAATGGTGAAAAACTGAAAGCATTTCCACTAAGATCAGGAACAAGACAAGGTTGCCCACTCTCACCACTCTTATTCAACATAGTTTTGGAAGTTTTAGCCACAGTAATCAGAGAAGAAAAAGAAATAAAATGAATCCAAATCAGAAAAGAAGAAGTAAAGCTGTCACTGTTTGCAGATGACATGATACTATACATAGAGAATCCCAAAGATGCTACCAGAAAACTACTAGAGCTAATCAATGAATTTGGTAAAGTATCAGGATACAGAATTGATGCACAGAAATCTATTGCATTCCTATACACTAATGATGAAAAATCTGAAAGTGAAATGAAGAAAACACTCCCATTTACCATTGCAGCAAAAAAGAATAAAATATCTAGGAATAAACCTACCTAAGGAGACAAAAGACCTGTATGCAGACAATTGTAAGACACGGATGAAAGAAATTAAAGATGATACAAATAGATGGAGAGATATACCATGTTCTTGGATTGGAAGAATCAATATTGTGAAAATGACTCTACTACCCAAAGCAATCTACAGATTCAATGCAATCCCTATGAAACTACCACTGGTATTTTTCACAGAACTAGAACAAAAAACTTCACAATTTGTATGGAAACACAAAAGACCTGGAATAGCCAAAGCAATCTTGAGAACAAAAAGTGGAGCTATAGGAATCAGGCTCCCTGACTTCAGACTATACTACAAAGCTACAGTAATCAAGGCAGTATGGTACTGGCACAAAAACAGAAATATAGATCAATGGAATAGGATAGAAAGCCCAGAGATAAACCCATGCACATATGGTCGCTTTATCTTTGATAAAGGAGGCAAGAATATAGTGGAGAAAACACAGCCTCCTCAGTAAGTGGTGCTGGGAAAACTGGACAGGTTAAGTGTAAAAGTATGAGATTAGAACACTCCCTAACACCATACACAAGAAGTTCAAAATGGATTAAAGACCTCAATGTAAGGCCAGTCACTATCAAACTCTTAGAGGAAAACATAGGCAGAACACTCTATGACATAAATCACAGCAAGATCCGTTTTGACCCACCTCCTAGAGAAATGGAAATAAAAACAAAAATGAACAAATGGGACCTAATGAAACTTCAAAGCTTTTGCACAGCAAAGGAAACCATAAACAAGACCAAAAGACAACCCTCAGAATGGGAGAAAATATTTGCAAATGAAGCAACTGACAAAGGATTAATCTCCAAAATTTACAAGCAGCTCATGCAGCTCAATAACAAAAATACAAACAATGCAATGCAAAAATGGGCAGAAGACCTAAATAGACATTTCTCCAAAAAGATATAC
This sequence comes from Delphinapterus leucas, assembly GCF_059928025.1. Lineage (NCBI taxonomy): Eukaryota > Metazoa > Chordata > Mammalia > Artiodactyla > Monodontidae > Delphinapterus > Delphinapterus leucas. Next base: position 33,100,913 of record NC_143132.1, read on the forward strand.
AGTTTTCCAACAAACTCATGAAAGGATTCTCAACATCATCTATAACTAGAGAAATGCAAAACAAAACTACAATGAGATATCATCTCACACCAGTCAGAGTGGCCATCATCAAAAAGTCTAGAAACAATAAATGCTGAAGAGGGTATGGAGAAAAGGGAACCCTCTTGCACTGGGGTGGGAATGTAAATTGATACAGTCACTATGGAGAACAGTATGGATGTTCCTTTAAAAACTAAAAATAGAACTAACATACACCCCAGCAATCCCTCTACTGGGAATATACCCTGAGAAAACCATAATTCAAAAAAAGTCATGTACAAAAATGTTCATTGTAGCTCTATTTACAATAGCAGGACATGGCAACAACCTAGGTGTCCATTGACAGATGAATGGATAAAGAAGATGTGGCCCATATACACAATGGAATATTACTCAGCCATAAAAAGAAATGAAATTGAGTTATTTGTAGTGAGGTGGATGGACTTAGAGTCTGTCATACAGAGCGAAGTAAGTCACAAAGAGAAAAACCAATACCATATGCTAACACACATATATGGAATCTAAAAAAAAAAAAAAAAAAAGTTCATGAAGCACCTAGCCGCAAGACGGGAATAAAGACAAAGACCTACTAGAGAATGGACTTGAGGATACAGGGAGAGGGAAGGGACAAAGTGAGAGAGTGTCATGGACCTATATACACTACCAAATGTAAAATAGATAGCTAGTGGGAAGCAGCCGCATAGCACAGGGAGATCAGCTCAGTGCTTTGTGACCACCTACAGGGGTGGGATAGGGAGTGTGGGAGGGAGGGAGACACAGGAGGGAAGAGATATGGGAACATATGTATATGTATAACTGATTCACTCTGTTATAAAGCAGAAACTAACACACCATTGTAAAGCAATTATACTCCAACAAAGACGTTCAAAAACAAACAAACAAAACAGCTTGGTGACAGAATGGCTAGATTAGAATAACACATTTTGAGAAAGAAATATTTCAAAGTGAAATCCCAAACTTAAAATCTCATTAATTCAGAATCGGTTAAAGGGAGAGTCTGTGTAAAGTTGAAATAATTCTGAATTATCATATAATTGTTTCTTCTGTTGTAGAAAGAACAGTGATTATTGAATGAGGGTCCAGACAAACCAAATAGATTTAAATTATAAACATCACCTGCTATTAGTCAATATTTTATTTGGATTCTGGAAAAACCATAACACTGTTTGTTCTGATCACCCCCAAAAACTTTTACAAAGCCCCTAGTGCCCTCCCCAAAAATGTCTGTATCCTAATGCATGGAACCTGTAAATATGCTACCTTATATGGAAGAAGGTCTTTGCAGATGTCATTAAGTTTAAGGACTTTGCGATGGGGAGATTATCCCCAGATTACACAGTTGGATCTAAAATAATCACATAAATTCTTAAAAGCAGAGACCCTTTCTCAACTGGGGACAGACAGAGAGATGTGATGATAGAGGAGAGATGGCAGTGTGAAAAGAACTCGACCTGCCATTGCTGGCTTTGAAGAAGGAGGAATAGAGTCACCAGAAGCAAGAAAAGGCAAGGAGACAGATTCTCCCCCTTGAGCCCCCAGACAAGAATACAACCCTGTCTACAACTTGATCTTAGCCCAGTGAGACTGTATCAGGTTTCTGACCTACAGAACTCTAAGATAATAAATTTGCGTTGCTTTGAGCCACTCAATATGTGATAATTTGTCACAGCAGCAATAGAAAACAGGTACAAATATATCTTTTCCCTTGGGCATGTCCTAACCTATAATCCCAGTTACCTAGTACTGTTATACCGACTTCCAGCTGCATAGCACTTCTTAACCTCAACGTCTCTATACTTTTTCACTTATTCATTTAATAAACATTCTCCAAATTAGACAAGTCTCAGATGCTAGATCTCCAATGTACTTTTTCATTTCTTCTACCGTACCCAAAATATCCCAACCACATACCTTATCAGTTATAAGATAAATGAATGAAAAGCAAGACAACATTTGGTAATAACATTTTAAAAACAGCTACTGTTTACAGGATGTCTAGTATGTTCTAGATACTTTATATATGTAATTTCCTAATTTCACAGTCAAATGCAAGATAAGTATTATTATAAACTTTTTTTTTTTTTTTTTTTTTTTGCCTCTCACTGTTGTGGCCTCTCCCGTTGCGGAGCACAGGCTCTGGACGCGCAGGCTCGGCGGCCATGGCTCACGGGCCCAACCGCTCCGCGGCATGTGGGATCTTTCCAGACTGGGGCACGAACCCGTGTCCCCTGCATCGGCAGGCGGACTCTGAACCACTGCGCCACCAGGGAAGCCCTATAAACATTTTTGAGGTGTAAAAATTGTGGCTTTAACAGACATAGTTTGCCTTTGTCCAGTAAGAGGATTTAAACCCAGGTCTGTGAAACCTCAACTTGCTTGAGAAAAAATCCTTATGTTGTATAACATTTTGCATTAATCAGATGATCCCTAACCTAAAGAAATAGCTCCCTAGCTGTGGAATTTCTAAAGCCAGACATATCCACAGCCATAGCACGGAATTTCGGGGAAATCAGAGCCATCAACTCTAACCTTCACAAAATCACTACATATCATCTCAATGTTCCAGAACACAAGGAGAAAGGTTAAAAAAGCCTAATTTTACAAAAGTTATTAAAGAAACAACAGCACATGATATTAGTAGATAAGGTGGGACATTATCTATGAGATAATTGGATATATAGAATAGATATCCTTTTATAGAATATATAGTTTTCTGTAGACTAGATATAAAGATTTATGTATTTATTGCAATAGGATATAATTGGAGCATGGAAAAATGTATCATTACTATCTTAGACAAAAGTGTCCAGGTGGAAGAATTTTTCTCAGTACAAATAAAAGCAAAAAATTAACAGACTTACATTCTATTCTTAAGACCTACCGTGTAGTTAATGTGAATTTAAGTGTTTAGAAATTGTTTTCTTTACTATGTTAACAAGTTTCTCACCAATTCCATCTTGTTAAGCTTGTTAGAAAGTTTCTTTTAATAATGAGTACAAAGTTAATTTCTAGCCAAGAACTCCTAGTACTATCATGATTTCAGTGGTAGCACGTTGAAATTGTGATATTCTATTATACGTCTAAAGTAATTTTTGATGGACCTGATGTTTCTTTTTCAAACACTTCAGCTTGTGAATCATATATTTTATGCTCATTCTTAAGAAAGCATTTTTGTGTCTAGTGTTGTATTAGCCACAGAATATCAGAGAGCAAAACTGTTTTGAATCTTGCCTTCATGGAGAGTACTCTACAGTGTGGGAAACAGACATAATTAAATTTTTATAGAATTTCAGGAGAGAAAACTTCTTGGTAGATAGGACCAAGTATATGCCTGAAGAAAAGCAGAAATTATCTAGAAAAAACAAGGTTGGGGAGGGAAACTTATTGCCATAGGGAGCAAGAATAGCTCAAAATAGGAAACAAGAGATGTGGTAACATGTTTAGGAGAAATAAAAGGAGCTGTGATTTGTTGTTAAATCCACATTTGTATAATGTCATGACAAAATTTAAGGGATTTGGGGCTTCCCTGGTGGCGCAGTGTTTGAGAGTCCGCCTGCCAATGCAGGCGACACGGGTTCGTGCCCTGGTCCGGGAAGATCCCACATGCTGCGGAGCGGCTGGGCCCGTGAGCCATGGCCGCTGAGCCTGTGCGTCCTGAGCCTGTGCTCCGCAATGGGAGAGGCCACAACCGTGAGAGGCCCGCGTACCGCAAAAAAAAAAAATTAAGGGATTTTAAGCCAGAGGTATTAGTGACACAATGATGTATCTCATGATAGGATAAAATGTGTTTTACCACCCACCTTGGCCTATCTCAAGATCAGCTTTTCTGTCCTGCTTTTACAGTCTCCTATCTGAAACAAAATGCTTCAAACTAATAAATTAAATGGCTCCTATTTTCTCTATCAACTTCAAGTTAAAAGAGAAGTTTATGCTACTTTCAAATGTTATCTTTAAAATAATGTTTGAAGGGATGTTAGTACATACTTTATACTCATATATACTTGGGTGTGTGTAAGTTCTGGAATCTGCCTTTTTGAAACTGTATTCATTCACCTTAAGTAATGTGCTGCTAGCAGTGATATTTGTAAGAACATATAGTTCATATGAACCACTTCTTCACATTTACAAGTGTTTAGCAACATAATCATGAAAATATTTAGAGTACAAAAAATTAAGAATCCATTATTAGAAGTATAACTTCATTTCTTTCTGAAAAGCAATTTGGTAATAAATATTAAAAGCTTAAAACATTTTATAAACTTTGACCATGTAATTTTGCTTCTAGGAGTCTATCTTATGACAATAAACATAACAAAAATGCAGACTTTTCTCTGTTTTCCCACTTCTTGGAAGAAAATCAATTACTTTAAAAGCAAAGGAAGAAAAACACATTTTTAAAACTGTAGGCCCTTGTCAGTATACTGATTAGGTCTAGGGGGGAAGGAAGGAGATGGAATCTGAGGCCTGCTAGCTATTTGTTATATTTTGTTCAGAGAATAGAAGCAAGTGAGGTAAAATATGAACACCTGATAAACAGTATATGTTGTGTTTCTTATTAAAAGTAAAAATATTTAAAATAAGGCCAATAAAGGACTTTAGCTCTGTATAGTGCATAACAAATCAACGCACCATTAAACAAACCCGTTGAATATGTGGGGCATTCAATACACTAGCTTTGCTTTTCTCTGTTTGATACAAAATTATAAAAAGGTTACCTTGAATTCCAATTTAATTATACTAATCCAATGTGTACTATTGAAACCAATTTAATATACCCCTTTGAAACAGTGTTAGCTTTCTATTATTATTTTATTTTATTAACAAAAAAAAAATCTCTTGAAGTGCAGAAAATTCCAGCAGCCTGAAAAGGGCTACTGAATAACATTAAAGTGATTTGGGGTGGATTAAGAGTCTATTAACAAGAAAGTACATGTTGAAATATCTCATTACTAAATGTAGGAACTGGAGTGAAACATTCAGCATACGAAAAACGTGTTGTCGTGTTCACAATCTAAAACACTGTTGGGAAAATAATTTTATTATGGAGAATTTAGTCTCAGTAAAATTTAAGTGTATGTAGCTGTGGCTTTCCCCCCCTCTATTTAAAATTAAAAAATAGCATCAGTGTATCATTTGAGGAGATACTTCGGTTTTTTTGTCACTATAATGTTAATATGTGAGTATATTTTTATATTTGTGATATAGTAATAATTTGTATGCCTTCCTAAAATTTTCAATTGTACATTTGTATAGCCTTTAACTTTCCCCAGAAGAGAGCTGTCAGCTTTAGGCCAATCCCTTTAGCCAATTCCCAAGGCCCTGTATGTTTATTCCCTCCTCTTTCCGGATACTATTGCTTTTCCTAATTGCTTACTTGTCCTAAGAAGAATCTGGCCTATTCTAACAGGGAAGCCTATTTTTGTTGTGTATAAGATATAAATAATAAATCTTATTATAATAACAGATTGTATTTAAAAACTGAGCTATAGCTCAGTACATGTGAGTGATTTATATAAACAGAGGCTAAAAGGGAAAAAAATATCCATGACAATAAATCACATATAACAAATTAGAAACAGCATCTACGCGTTTGTATTGTTTTCTCATCAGCTCTAATTCAAATGAGTAAAAGGTAATATCATGATATCTGCAATGGTTTTAGCTAAACTGATCTCCCAAAATTGAGTAGAGGTGAAGAAAATGGCACCTAGATAATCTGCCTGCTCATTAAGTCTCTCTTTCCAAGTTGTACTTCCTTATACATTGTCATCACTTCAAGGTCACAGTGAAAAAGAGGCATCTGTAGTGGTCTCACAGAGATTCTCAGATTGAGATTACATAAAGTCATCACTACCTTCTAGTGTTTTTTTGTTTGTTTGTTTGTTTTACCTTCTAGTGTTTTGAATGAGGAGGTGACAAATTTTGTTTTATCTTTCTCTGAAAATTATTCTGATCCCTCCTTAGGGAATGAAAAAAATCACAGATAGATATATTATCTCAAAAAGGATACTGGTTCATTTCTTTAAGAAGAGAACCAAGAGATCCAGTGTCAGACAAGTTCTAGAAGTAGAGGAAGGCAGAGGTAAATGTCCAGAAAAAGAAAAGCTCTCTTGAGCTCTCAGAATGGCCCTTGTGGGTTTCCTTGATTCTGACTACCCAACTAGCTATAACTGGTGTTAGGCAGGCAGATGGTTTTACGCAGATAGATGGACTAGGGCTATTTCCAACTGAGTGATTAAGAAAAATGACTTGAAATGACATATAATTCTCATTGTATAATAAAAGAAAGCTTACAAGTAGTCATTCAAAAATATTTATTATAAAAGAATGAATAGCTAAATGAGTGAATGAATGGATGGATGGGACAGATGGATCAATTCACCATTTGTTCTGAAGTTTAACAATACTAATTAAAGAATTACACAGTTTTTGAAAAAAAGATGTAAATACCTACCTCACACATACATATGACACAAGTAATTTCAAATCAACTAGATTTTATTTGAAATGGCTAAGGTATTTTAAGGAGAATAAAATTATTCAATCATTTTGGATCATCTGGAAAGGGAGAATAAATGCCATATAGACTACAAATAATGACAAAAAGGATATACCTATATATTATTGTTTAAAACTAAAGGACTTTAACGTGGAAAAACAAAGAACAAAAAACATGACCAAAACATAGTGTGACAAAAACCTGTAAATTTATACACCACAAATATATAAAGAGTTCATATATTAATAAATTTTGAGTCTCATGAATGATGAAATGCAAAGTTCATGAAAAGGGAATATAATTAAGAAACAGAAAATTTTAGTCAGAAACACAAAAATATTTACTTAACAATATGCTAGTATTTTATTAACTCCTAAAACTTGGAAATAATTATGGCTAATTCTGTGGAGGGAGGTCTTATTGCAAATATTGTCAACCTTTTGCAAAAACCAAATTGGTAATACCATAGAAGAGTTAAGTATATACTCATCCCATTCCATTGCAAAATGTCTATCACAACAAAATAATCCAAAATATGTTTTAAATGAAGATGTTCACTGCAGTATTATTTTAATTATCAAAAATTAGGACCCACTTACCTTTCCATCAATTAGGAAACAATTATTTATACTACTTTCTCTCAAAGGAAGAGTACACAGCTAATACGGGGATTTTGAAAACTAATGTGGCATGAAAATATTCTTTGACACAGCTTAAATAGAAAATAGTATTCCAGAGTATATAGATTCTGACTGCAACTATTTAAAACTTATTTAAAACTATTAATAATAATAAACAATGGAGAACATATATCAAAATTGTAATAGCAGGTGTGATTGGTTAATGAAGACATGATTCGTTTTGTCATTCATATTTTTTTCATGTGATTATTCTGCTTTTATTATTAGTTAAATAAACAATCACAGGCAGATGGATAGGTAAAGGAGGTAAATTCACCTCTTTTAATTTGGTTTTTCTCTTTATAATACACATAGGTAAACATATATGACAGATAAAATTTTAATTAGAAGGGAATTTTAGATTATTTTTAATATGGTTTAGTTCTCCCAAACTATGCTTCAACTGAGAAAATCCAGAAGGTTAATTGTCAATTTTGTCTGCATTTCCCTCCCTCCTGAATAATTTTCCATTTAGTTAACAAAGAGGTGGATTTGTAGCTAAACTGCCATCAAGTTACTTAATTCAGTCTGAAAGTGTTCCTAAAGGGAGCCACTAATAACAGAAAGAATTGCTGGCACGAACAAAATTTTTTGAGGAATTAAAGTGTTTAATCAGGCAGTGAGGACATTAATAATTTATAAAGTAAGTCAGCACATAAAGCAGAAAGAGCTGACTTTCAACCACAATAGAATAAATCAAGAAACCTGCTGAGGAGATGTTGAGAGTGCTGATAAGCTTCAAAATAATAGGCTTTTTTGACCTCTCTAAACAGTTGCCACATTTGATCACAAAATGAAAATTTAAGAAAGGTCTTATATTTAGAACATATCTTTCTGCTCATAACATAATTATGGACTATGTACAAAGTCTAATCATATTCTTTTTCAAAGAAAGAACATTTGATGGTACTTATTAATAAGATTTCTTCTTATTACTAAGATGATTACATATCTGTTTCTAGGTAGGGCAAGAAACGTAACAATCTAAAATAAAGACAATACTTTTGAGTGAACAAACCTAAGAGAAAGGTATTAATATTATTATTATCATTATTATCATCATCTCTATTTTAAAGATGGGGAAACCAAGCACAAAATGACTAAAGTATTTCACCCAAGTTCACACATCTAGGAAGCAGCAGAGTTAGATTTCAATCCAGGTAAAGTGGCTTTAACCTCAAGCACTTAATATTTTATGGTCTATTGTCTCTGGCCTAGTAGCCAATTACTGATTACTTCCCAGCATCCATTCTCTATTTTTTTTTAACCAAAAGTTGAAATATATTTTGGAATCCCTGTGGATCTTGGATAGCTGGGTCCACTCTTGAGGAACCTACTCTTCACTTCTAACCTCAATGATTCTTCCAATACTGGGTGTGTGGTCTAAGGCAGGTCAACAAGGGTGTCTCTCAGGACTTTGCCTACGAACAAGGTGACAAACTATTCTTTTGCTTATGAATTAGGAAGCATGTAACCTTAACATCTAGCATCAAGAAAAATAGAGAAGACAGAAACAAATATAGAGCTAGAGGGTCCAAAATTCTAAAAATTCTAGAGGGTCCAAAATCCCGGCAGAGTGTCCTAACTTGAAAGTTTGATTTATATCATATATTATCTTCGAATCTTAGAACGGAATGCTTTGTTTTAAAATCTTAATTGTAATTAATTCCTTTAAAGTACTTAAGAATAATTTATCTCTCTTCTTAAATACAACTTTTAGTCCAATGTGTATCTGATAAACATTTTAGATAATCTTGAATCTCTTAATACCAAAATAATTATTTGATTAATGTCTAGGGTAGAAAAATTTATGAATTGTCCATACTTTGTAGAAAAATAATATTTCTGGAAAAATATGTCACATTGTCTAAGAAAAACTACTTTATCATTATAATTTTAAATAACTCATCACAATGAAGAGAGAAACAGTATTTAGCATGTGTACTGTTAATACGATTTCTCTCGAGTTTCACTTGGAAAATTTTAATTTTTAAAAATCTATATGTCTCATATGATTAACATGGAAATAAAATTTTTTGAATGAGTTTTATGCCAATTTACAGAAATGGAATAGTAAAGGACATCTCTGAATGAATGATGAAACTATTTTAAGCCTTTCTTTGTGATAAAACTAGATGACAAATTTACCTAATTTTTCAAGATTATTTTAAAAGTTTCATTGGATGCCTTTGAGATTTTTTTCCTGTATATCACTGTACCAGTATGAAAATAATGGAAGATTTAGTATGATATTTTATTCATTGCTATTGTATTGTAGAATGTTATTATGTACATTACAGCTAGAAAGCAAATACCTTTCTTATGTTATTGAAATTCTTGGTCCAAAGAAGGGCTTTGATAAAGAGAAATGGATAGATGATGTTTTTCAGCAAATATTTTTATTTTGGACAGTTATATTATTTTGAAGATGACACCTGCAATCATATTTTTTTTTCTCTTTTCCTGACCATAAGTAAGGTGGCTTTTATCAAGCTGTAAGCCATATCTCCAACCTGTCATATTATATTTTGAAAATACTTTTTTTAATGCTGGGCCAGTCAAAATGATAGTAATTACATAAAGTATTCAAAGCTGTTAAGGGGAAAGTTATGAACTTTCAAACTGAAGCACACACGCAATCTTTTTTAATGTAGAAGAATAAGAAGTCTATAATCCACAAAATAGATAAATTTTAACTTTATATATAATTAGATTAAATAATGTTCAGTGGAACGGTGTAGACCAACAGTTAATGTAGGACTGATATGTGAGAACCACTGTCTCATGTCAATATATGTCCTACCTAATCTCCTTTTTATTTCCAGAGATATGAATTGTTTCCCCAGAATGGTCTAACCCATTATATTATAGCTAAAAAATGTTAACTTGTTGAAGGCTAATTTTTTGTAGTTTACATAGAAGAGTCTAATATGTAAGCAATAATTTCCAAAAATATATTGGAATTTAAAATGCAGCAATCATAATTATTTGAGTGAGTATATGAACAAATAGTCTCCATTTAGATATGAGAGATAATACATGGAAGACAATAAATTATACAGAATTATTAAACAAGTATTAATGTTTCAGAAGATTATCATTATACACTGACATAAAATGACATTAATATAATAAATATATCTGAAGACATGTAAACTATCAATAGGCCAGACATCTATTTTTATTAGGTACTCCAAATCCTTAATAACTAAATTCTTCATAAAACACTCGTTGGCTTTGCTTACCCAGAGTTAAGATAATTTTCTAACAAGCCCGGGCGATAAAAGGAAAAAGCCAAGACCTAAAACTGGAGCTATCAACAAAAACACAGGGGAAGAAATTGAAAGTGATAAGCACACCTGAAAACAGGTGTCAATAGATATTGCAAAAGAATATACATTTGTGAAAAATAACGATATAATTTTAGAAATAAAAATAGATGATTTAAATACGAAATCAGAGCTGAAATCAGAATTTATGAACCAAAAATGTAATTTCATTTACTTTGTATAAAAAATAAAGAATGTTTATAATTTACTAGTGACTACTGAGGTGGCATAGTAGATATTGCACTCAGTTTGACCTCTGTAGATCTGGATTCAGTTACAGTTCTGCTATGGAAGTTGTTGAACTTCTCTATGTCTCAGTTTCCTTATGCTTAATACAGGGTAATAGCTGACCTATACTATTCATAGAGTTATTATTATGAAAAAGCAAATGAACTGATGTATAAGAAAAAGTTTAGGAAGTTATAAAAACACTGAAGATATTAAGTAAATCATCATCATTATTATACACAAATTATATATAGGGATTATTTTAAATGAGAAATCACTTTTAAATCACTCAGCGGCCATGGCTCACGGGACCAGCCGCTCCGCGGCATGTGGGATCTTCCCAAACCGGGGTACGAACCCGTGTCCCCTGCATCGGCAAGCAGACTCTCAACCACTGCGCCACCAGGGAAGCCCAAGAAATCACTTTTAATAGCATGTAAATATCTCTTGTTTGTGCAGTGATGAGAAAAAGTAATTACAGTACTGTAGAAAAATTTAAAAACAGATAAGTATAAAAAAGGAAAAAAAATCACCTGACATCCAAGCATGCATTGATGACCATTATAATACTGATAATATTGTGGTCAACTTTTTTCCATCTATTGGTACCACTGCTGCTAATGCTACTAAAACACACACAGACACACAAACACACCTGTATACATGGTGTTGTATTTAATTTATAGTAATTATATATTTATGCTATGTATCATGTATTGTGCTGTGCTTTTTTACACAACATTCCATGTGGAAAATATGCCACAGTTTTAAAATTTCTCATTCTACATTATTTTTAGACAGCTAGACAACACTGCATTGCAATGAAGTAACTATATTTAAGTACTCTTCTACTGGATATAGGTATTTTCTCAATTCCTACTAATGAAAATAACATGAAAATAAACATTTATAGGATCTTTGTGTGAATCTACTATTTTTCCTTCAAGGTGAAAGAGAATGAATTTTTTTCCAAATGGTATAAACATAAAGCTCAAGATGTATTGAGTCAAATCCCCTCCAGAAAAGTTATTGAGGCAGCAGGCTCTCAACAGTGTGGGAAAGTGTCAATAAAAATAAAAAATTTTCGGGCTTCCCTGGTGGCGCAGTGGTTGAGAGTCCGCCTGCCGGTGCAGGGGACACGGGTTCGTGCCCCGGTCCGGGAAGATCCCACATGCCGTGGAGCGGCTGGGCCCGTGAGCCATGGCCGCTGAGCCTGCGCGTCCGGAGCCTGTGCTCCGCAACGGGAGAGGCCACAAAGGTGAGAGGCCCGCGTACCACAAAAAAAAATAAAATAAAAAATAAATAAATAAATAAATTTTCTTAAGTGACTGACTTCATATACCTGGAAAATTTAATAATTAAATTATTATTATATAGGATTTGTTATTAATGCTAAGATAAATGTGGCCATATTGTATTATATTACATTATAGGAAATAAGCACACTGATCTTTTCAATCCAGATACCCTGGATTATATATACAATATCAAGACAGTTTAGATTAATATATGAATAATAGGTACATTATGAAATAGCATATAATATATTCAGGAATAATTTGGGCATGTGATGTGGATGTGATGAACAGTAAAATCTGTGATTCTCAAATATATATTTTTTGACTTGGTCTTAGTACAGTAAAGCATTGGTATGTTATATTCTCATTTTTATTGATGGTGCCTTTGTAACTAAATATATTTTTCATTAATTTGTTGTATAAACAAAACAATACCATAAGAATTTTCTAAACTTCCTGACCATAACTGAAGCCAGCTTTGGATAATGTTTTCAGTTGTGGCATAGAATATTAGAAAGAGTCAGTCTGTCAATGTCAAACATGAAGACGTAGCAAATATAAATTCAGTTGACCTGATACCAACTATGTTGGTCATCAGCCAATAATACCAGGTGCGCAAGAACTAGAAGACAGCAGGTGAAATCTATAAACCACAAAAAATTTAATAGCACAGCTCACGAATATAAGAGTATTCAGGTCTAAAATTAACTAGGTTATTAAGAGATGCCTGAAGTCTCAGGGAAATTTAAAGGAGAGTCAAAGATATTTTGTTGGTTAGGGTGGAAGAAGAATGAGGTGTGGGACAAAAATTCCAATTGCGAGTAATAAAATATTACATAAATACCACCGGCAAAATATATAGCTTAGAATTTTGGACAAAGATGTGTGGATAGGGCTTCCCTGGTGGCGCAGTCGTTGAGGGTCAGCCTGCCAATGCAGGGGACACGGGTTCGTGCCCTGGTCTGGGAAGATTCCACATGCCGCGGAGCGGCTGGGCCCGTGAGCCATGGCCACTGAGCCTGCACGTCCGGAGCCTGTGCTCCGCAACGGGAGAGGCCACAACAGTGAGAGGCCCGCGTACCGCAAAAAAAAAAAAAAAAAAAAAAAAAAAGATGTGTGGATACCTAATCATAGAAATTTTGAGCTCGATTCTGCTTACAGTTAATCAGTCCATCACACAGAGAACCATTTATGAAAACGATGACAGCTAATATCAATCAAAAAGCCTGAAGGAAAGTAAGCTATAGATTTTGATTCCTTCTTATCGTCAAAGAAAGTGTTAGAATTCTCCCAACTATTTTCCCCTAGAAAGTATACGTTTTTTTCTACTTTAAAAGTTAGTTATTTTGTTGAAATCTTCTGAATAAAAGCTTTTATCTGCAGGATTTAGAGGTAATAATAGATGAAATAATTTACCTGTTTTGCTCTAAGAAAGCACAATTTTATAGACAGCATCTCTGAATTTATTTGGTAAGTGACTTAGAATAATCAAATGTTAAACAAATGCATTTTTAGTTGAAAATCTTTAAAACCATTTGTAGACCCTAAACAATCTTGATGAGCTAGGAAAACATATTGCAGAAAATGAATATTCACTGGACATACATGTTTGACTATTTTACTTCAAACTCTCATTGCTCGACTTGAAAACGTGCACATTCAAAAAGATAATTATAAAATAATTTGAGACAATATTATTTATTTCTCAGATATCTTATTCAACCTTTGAATACTACTCAAGTCAATTGTTTTATCAGTTGCAAAGGAATTATCTGTACTACAAAATTTTCTGTCAACTGCATTTTTGTGAATGTTATGTAATGCACACATATTAGAAGTGCATGCTCATTTTTTTTAACTTTAGCAGTACTCTATTGCAAAGGTTTAGAGAAAGAATAGTCACAAATAATTACACTAGATAGTGTGTTTATGTATGAGTGTATTCATGTATCTTTGTGTGGTCAGTATGTTTGTCTCGTGGGTTCAGTAGGAGAAAATGAAAAGAATAGAGCTGTTTCAATGCCTTTTGTTTGACTTTTGGGCAGTTCCACCAATTCTTAAAGGAGCACTATCGTTGAAAGGATAAAGTGGAACGTCATAAAGCGACAGAACAAGGAAAAGCATAAATTGGGGAACGGAAGTGGAAATGTCAAGAAGTACCAGGGAATGGGACATAGGCAAACAAAAAGGGAGATGAAGTACTTGAGCTACTTACAAAGGTCTTCTAATAGCATTGTTTTAAAACTAATTTCAGAGTATTGTATAAAAAGAAATTATGATATTCAGAAAACTGCCTTCATCTCAAATATATTCAATTTTCATTATCCATAATGACAAGGACCTGTTTCAAGGCAATGATACAATTACTATCAAGTATAGATATATTCCGAATTTCTACCAACACTTAAACAATTTAAGCACGGAAACAGAGTATTTTCCAACATTGTATACCCTTCCTAAAATATATCCAGGTTTATGATATTTTAAATAAGAGAATCATCAAAGAAACAGTGGAATTTTTCTTCCTTTCTATGACCTGAGATAAACTAAATCTATCAGTAGAAAATTTTCAAAGCAGCATGAAATATAATTTGCTGCATTTAGCTTTCACATTGGGGGGTGTTAAATTTTGACAGGGAATAAATAACCATAAACTATGTGCAAGAAAGAATATTCTAACAAGGTATAATAGGATGTGTACCCATTCTTTGATTTTTCTCGCCATTTGTAGTGTTATAATTATCTGCTGGTCACAGTGATAAGCCACTGTGTAATTATTTATCTCCTCTACACTGCGTCTAAAGCATAAAAGAAATAATGACTTGAGCATAGCAAGGATGCTAAATAACCTGCAACCACCAATGAATATAAGGTAGGTCTGGCAATAGAATACTTCTTATTAATTGAAAGAGGTTAAAAGTAAATTTTAAAGATATTTTCATTAAAGAGTAGAAGGAATGTAGCAGCATTTCTTTTAAATAAATAATAATGTTACATTTTGCAAAGGAAGCTAATGAAATATTATATTTATGGCTTAAAACCCCAAGCTGAAGTTAACATTTCTATAAAGTTAATTTCAGCTAAAAGATTCTGTTTTAGTGGGAAACCGATTGATTTTGTATTGGTCACTTGTTGAACTACAAGAAATGCTGAAGCAGAATGTATCTGGAAGGGAAAGAATATTGACAGTCACTGCAGCAAGCATAAATAAGAGTGTCTTGCTGAATGTGTGTGGAAAATAAAGACATTATTTACACTCAATGGCAGTTTCACAATGCATTTTGGCAAGAAAAGTCAATAAGAGATGATTTATGGGCTCCTGTAAGAATTTAAGTAGAGTTCTTAGAAACTAGTCTAAAAATGAATCAGTTGGGGTGAGATGATTAAATATAGGTAGAAAAATTCTAATTCCGTCTAACGAGAATGACCGCACATGCACAATTATGTTTCAGCAGTCCACTATTTCAATAACATTAATTTAGGTCCATTTTCATACAATGTTTATTTGCCATAAAAACTATTTTGAGCAAACTAAAGTTAAATCATGTTCCACTGACATAATAGACTATGAGAATTAAATCTTAAATCAGATAAATTTTTCAGAAATATTTAGCCATGCAATAAATAACAACACAAAACACTGACTTTATTTTTATTCATGGAATCTTTAAAAAAGGGAACTTTCGTGAAGGAATAAACTTTCTACAAAACAGGTGAATCTCATTGTCTTCGTATAATGCTAAAATATAAGCATTAACCAATGCTTATGAGCTTCCTGGCAGTCAAAGTAATAAAGGGAAAACGAAGTTTTGAGGTTATGTGGCTTTCATGTCACATTACAAAAACCACATGAACTCAGGCAGAGAGACAAAAAGTTTTATTAATTCTAACGCTAAAAATGTATTATGCATTCTTTCAAAAGGGAAAATAACTCAGCAGAATAATCAATGTTTGCCAAATGCTTTGTACAAATTAAGTGCTCAATAAATTTAATAAAACATTGTGTGGCTTATTAAAAATAAGCCACACAATATGCATTTAATGGCATTACTAATGGAGTATTACTAATAATTTAATAGCATTACTAATGTAAATGCATTACATTTAATGCATTTAATAGCATTACTAAGATGATTTTGATATGAGCTTTTTCATAGTTTATCTCAGAAAAAAACAACAACACTGTTCTATTAAATGATATTTCTGTTAAACCAGGGCTTTTTAATATTTGGCGGATATCACATATCCCCTTAACAGCTAGATAAAGACTAGACACTCTTCTCAGAATAAGGTTTAAAAATGTGTAATATTTAAAAATAACATTGCAAAGAAAACTACATCAAAATACAGTTTTCAAAATATTTTTGATGTATACTATTATAATGTGTAGTAGCTATTCTTCAAAGATGGCCCTCCAGAGTATCCATGCCATTGTATAGATGCCTCTCATGTTGAATCTGGGCTACTGGGAATAGTAAAGTTAGGTCATCAGAAAATTTGCGGCTTCTGCCTTGGTCTCGCAGACCAAGGAATGTTTTGGAACATTCCCTTTCAGAATTTAGCTGCTACAGGGCAGAGAGAAACCAGGTGTAGGTGCTCAGGTTGTCAGTCGCCACTAATCTAGCAGCCTACTGCCAGCATCAACTGTCAGTCTTGTGAGTGAGTCAGGTGGAACAACCAGCCTAGTTGAGCCTTCAGATAACTGCAGTCCCAGCTGACATCTGTCTGGGATCTCATGAGAGACCCCCAAGAACCACTTAGTCCAGTGAAAGCAATGGACTGTAAGAAAGAATAAATCATTGCTTTAAGCTACTAAGTACTCGGGTGATTCATTAGACAGTCATAAATACCTGGAGAAATATGATTCTCTATTAATGCAGTAAATAATAAGATCACGCAGTATCTAATAACCATAGTGATTTCAAATCAGTGATGAGGGTACTCAAGATTTTTGTTACATCCATAGTTTTCTTTGGAAATATCTGAAATTTCTATTGAGGCTAAAGTCACAGATACTGCCATACAGTACTCTGGTTTATTGCTCACATAATTAAGGAAATGTTCAATTTAATTAAAACTTAGAAATAAAAAATGAACCCTTTTTTCCCCCTGTTTCCACGTTCATGGATTCTCCCTGAATTCTAAGCATGATTGTAGACTCCATATTAAGAACTCCTGAGCTAAACCACTGCTTGGAGATGTGACAATTGTGGAGAGGATAACTCTTATGTATTACATAAGCTTTGCTTTTTAAATAGGAAAACAATTGCAGCAAGATACTTAATCCAAACTTTGAAGAAAACTATAAGACTACTGTTTATGACGTAAAAACTAAGTGTATAATGCACCAACATAATGATAAATCCCTCTTGACTATTTAATTGAATCAGCAGCTCAAATATTGATTTTAGAACAAGGAAAATATCAAAAGTTCTAGATTGACACTTTATTGTCACCAAACTTAACTCCATTCAGTTAGCATATGTCTATGCTTACTTTTTCTAGGCCCACTTTCAATTTTACTGAAATATATCTCTGAAATTATTAAATGATACAGCATCTTTATCACTACCCCCATGTTTCGCATTTTTCCCCCTACATATTCTAGATGCATGATGACACATATGGTTAATCTTGAGCGCTGACTGAACCTGGAATCTTATGCTAATGATTTGAAGGCCAGATCAGAGCCCCAGAGTCCCATAACCACCTTCAAATTCATAATCTTTGCAGAATGTTTTTCAATATCATGTTAGATCACCAGGTTAGACAGGAAATTTATTTTTTACTGTTATTCATTAGAATAGTAGACTACAGAAAACATTTCAAAAAATAATACCACAGCATATCTCAAGGAAACAAGAGAATATGACATCTTTGGAAAACTAATTTAAAATGTTAAAGGTTATATATGAAAGATTCGGCTCATCTGTCAGTATGTAGCAGAGGCTCAGGTATCTAAGAGAAAACTACAAAATAAATTGACCTCTCCTGCCTTTTCAAAAATCTAATTTTGCTGTCAAAGAATTCAATTCATTCTCTCCTATCTTCTCCCAATTTCCAAGTTTCTGAACTACCATTTTATTAAATGCTTCATTTCCACTTGACCTCAATATAGAACTAAAAGCAACGATGCCTTGTGTACAAGAAGAGTGGACTAAATATATGTTGCTAATGATTTCCTCGTGAGGTCCACAGGCATTCATGGAGATATCATGATTCAATTGCCAACTGTTGCTTTTAGCCAACATTTTGTTTATCCTTCAGTGGGTGGTCATTCAAGTTAATTATCACCATCCTCAGAAAAAGCTCCTGTTGCATAGTGAAAGCTCTGACTCTTTATTTGGTTACAGATAATCTCCTATAGCTTTCAGAAGCATTATTAACAAACAAATTGAAGTCATTTAATCAGCAGCTGACTTCTTTAAATCATTACATTTGTGTAGTCTCCTTTCCTCTTTACCCATCAATTTACCTTTTCATTTCCACTGTCTTTTTCACAGCAGTGTTTTTATGGCTTACCTAGAAACAGCAGTGCTTGAAAAAAAAAATAGCATCTAGATGTGAATAACAATACGCAGCATACTCAATGATCTGGATTACCATCAATGCCGTGTCGAGAGGTCACCTATGCCCTGAGTCTAGAGAACAAGCGCCAGCAGCTCTGTTTATAATCAGCAGTTACTGCTCACGATACTGCATTTGACACGCAGATAATATATTTTAAAAAGATAGTGATATGTTGCCCAGTCTACTTAATGGGCGATGTTTATACTTTTAACCACCAACCACAGTAATTCTGGATAAAATATCATTAGTATTATAAGTTTTCCTTTTCATAAGAAAGCCCATTCTACACCAATAATAGCACGACCCCCACTATTCCCCTGGCAATGCTGAGATGTACTGGGATTTAAACAGATGGAATGTGTTATGGGAGTGCCCTTATTATGACCTAAAGGCATCCTTCTTTCCCTTGGGATCAAAGGTGAAGTTATTTTCCATGCTAACTCTTTGTTCTGAGGCAGAGTCTATCAACTCTGCCACATTTCTGCTGAATTATATGATGGTTTTGAAACGTGAGTTGATGTTCCCTTGAGACTGTGCTTTAATCAGATTCATTTCAATAATAATAAAAAAAAGAATCCTAGAATAATGAAGTGACAATATTTTATAGGCAATAAAAGGAAGATCAGATGCATTAGATAATACTTAACAGATCCTTAAGATAAATTTACAGTGAATGCAGTTAGCCCCATCCCCCCTAAAAATAGGTCATTACAACTCTTAAGAGAATTGGACATACTGTGCTTTATATGCTTCAATGCTTTCATTTAGATAACATATTAGTCATACTGAGCTTCAGTGTTTTAGATATTTTGATACTTTGGCATCTCTGTTAAGACAATAATACTGCATCAAAATCACATGAATAACAATTATTTCTTTTTAATCATACAGCCAGAAGCAGCAGAAAACTTTTCTCAGTAATATGAATTTTAAAACTTAGAGCAATTTTAAGAATTTTTTCTATAACATTTACTTTAAGAGTTTTTTCTATGACATTTATTTTCTGTGACAAATACTAAGTTTAACCTTTTGTGTTATAAGCCATATTCAGTTGGGAATTAAATTATTATATGACAAGTATTATTTAAGTTATGCCAACATTAAAAGTAGAGAAGAAAAGCATTTAACTGTCTTTTATAGATTAAAACATACTAAGTGTTTTTATAAGCTCTCTAGTGATGCTTATATTATTCTAATGAATTGTACTAATAGAGGATCTTGGTTTAAAATATAATTGTCCTAGATCTATGTTCATCTCTTAGAGTTGTCCATTTCTCACTGTATTTTTAGCATGTCACTAATGTTTGATACCATTTCTAAAGCTTAATTTTGGACCTCTCTGCTTGTTATATCAGTATTTAAAATTCCTCTTTTATTTCATCTCCTTGACTCTAGTTAAGACAAAGAACAAACATTAGAAGTATTAAAAATCCCTTTAGACACTTTATTTTTTCATAGTTAATGGACCAAATCATAGGCAATCAAGAGACCTAAAACTCATTTTACCTTAAGTAGATTTATTACGTCTTTGTATTTCTATGCTATTATCTTTTTACCTAGAGGCGGCAGCATCTAAAATGGCCCCCAATGATCACTGCCTCCTGTTGTAAATGGTCTTGTGTAATTCCCTCCCCTCAAACATCTTGCTTCCAATCAACTGATTGTGGCAATGTTAAGCAGATGGCATGTCCATGACTAGGTTACAAAATATTGGGATGCATGTCTTGTCAACAGACTCTCTTTATTCCTTCTTGGCATGCATGCTTGCTGAAGCAATCAGCCATGTTAGAGAGGCCCATATGGCAAGGAACTTAGGGTAGCCTCTGGCCAACAGCCAACAAGAAACTGAGGCCCTCAGTCCAATAAACCTGTCAACTATGTGAGTTAACTTAGAAGTTAAGGTTTCAGATGAGACCGAAGTCCCCGCAGACATCCTGACTGCAGTCTCATGGGAGATGATGAAACAAAGGAACAACTAAGGCATGACTGAATCCCTGACCTCCAGAGAATCTGAGACAAATAAACGTGTTTAAACAACTAAGTTTTGAGGGTAATTGGTTAATTATCAATAGATAAATAACACACTTCCTTAGACTTTATTTACCTTGGGGTTTCCTGCCACTTTTCAAAAATCTAGCGTGTTCCTATAATCCCACACTGAAGTGGTAGGCCCCTTTCACTGTCAGTCCTTACCCTTCTTCCTTGCCAACCCAGACTGCAATTTTTCTCTGGTTATCATTACCTCATAAGCTCTAGGAAGATGATTCCTTTTCCAATACCTTGGGGTTGTATCAGTATAAACCTAAAACAATCACCGCAGATTGTTTTTCCCTGCCGCTGACAAGTCACTGGTGTATGGCTCCATCCTCGCCAATGAGATCTGAGTGTCAGTCGACTAGTGCACTCATAGGAATGGTCTGCCAATGCAATGAAAAAAATGAGTGGGAAGAAACACCTCTCTTCTTACTCATATTTGCAGGTTATGCCACCATCGTGCAACCACAAAGAGAGCCACTGTCATTTTAAGAGTGGCAGAAAAAGATGAACATCATGCCTGTGATACTAGGTTATGATGCCACTAAATTATCACCCTAGAATCACCCTGCCTCCCATCTTTTATTTTATGTGGCACAATTAAGCTAATTTTATATGGGTCTTCTGTAACCTGTAGCTAAGAGCATCCTTACATCTTGCTGGAATGTATCACTTTTAACTGATATTAAATGTATGCAGAGCTTTCTGTTCATGTACCAGGACAGGGCAACAGCTGTCTTTAAACAGCATTAATCACATAATACAATCAAGCTCACATACAGATACTTGTTTTGAAAATTTTTCTCTAAACCCCAAAATTATATGTGGCACTTATTTGATCTCAACCACAACTTGCAGCTCTAGAACTTTAAGAGATCTCATTCAGATAAATCAGGAATGGAAGACTAAACTCAACAAGCCTTTAGCAGCTTTTCTCAACTGGTCTCCTCATCTGAATTGCAGAGCACAACATGTGATGTGAATGACTATTTTATCAATTCTGTGGAGAACAGTACAAAAGTATTGTGCTATTGCCATGCTAGTATAGAAGTTAATTCATTACAGACAAGGGATGCCTGCAGGCATCTGGACTTAAATCACTCCTGGGACACCAGTTGTGAAAGGACATTCTGGTTGTTAATCCCATACTTCCTCAGCTACACTAGCTCCCCTTCACCTTTTATTCTATTTATCTATTTTTTTCCAACAAAACCTGTAGCAGTGGAATATTCTTGATCTCTCTATTCTCAGGATAAGACTTTATATAAAATTCTTTCACCCAGTCAGCTTTTCCAGAATTATCTTTTTGTAATGACATCATATAGGGATTCTAATCTATGTTATAATGCCTGATATGTATTAGGATATTAATGAATGCTCAATGTTAAAAGATCAATAAGGGACAGCTTGTACGTTAGCCCATTATGATTATGGCATAGTGCGAATTCCAAACTTCTGCTAAATAAGGAATGATAAATTGATTTTGTTATTCAATAGTTCAGTATCTTATTGTTCACATGTATTTTACTTTTTAATTATTTTGTTGATATCATGTCTGAAAAAATGGCCTTTCACAATATGCCATTCTATTTGCCAACATCAACACTTTGATGGTGTTTTTAATTAAGCCAAATATATTTGTGCTTACATTTCTCGCAAAGGGAAAACATATTTTTCAATTGATATCTAATCCTATGAGAATAAGGTATATAAAAGGGAATCAGAGCCATACAGGGTACATCTGAAATTAAACTTCAGTGCTTACGTTTATGTGCAGGGTGGGAAAAGAAGGGTAATAAGGACATTTCAAATGCAAATTCAAAGAGCACTTTGTGACACAGTTTAAGCTCCACCTCATAGTCTTAGGGTTGACTAATTGAATTGCTATTGATAAGATGTCACTTAAAGAGACATCTCTGCAGTGAAACATGAGTTTGCTGTAAATGACCTGTCATTAAAGTCAAGGGTAATATCCATGTCTGGACTGAATTAAAATGTACCTACTAGCAATGTGCTCGGGTGGAGTTAAACCAGCAAAACTGGGAGGGACTCAGTGTCCATGATCCACTAGAGAATTATGCCTCAGGTGCTATGTTAATTTACTTTCTGGCAAACATTAATTGAAGCCCATCAATAAACCAGGTAGAAAAGCTGGGAACTGCAGTTACATTAATTGCCAACTACACTCAGATATACTTTTACCTAAAATATGTGTAATATTATTTTTGAATTTTTAATTACATCAATGTTGATAATATAATTAGTTTTGTATAATTTTCATACAAAAGGTGATAATATTGAAATCATAATTTGGAGACATGGTTTTTAAATCAGGTTTTCCCAAGTGTCTCATATTTAGCCAGGAATCACTTAGACAATTAAAATTCACATTCAGCCAGTAATAAAAATTATTCATCAAAGCCCACATATTTATTAAATACCTACTTTGTAAAGTGAAACCATAAGTGTTTCTTCGTTTGTGCTAGATTTCAGCCATCTTGCTATTTCATACAAACATCATCTAATTTATACAGACAGGTACAAGGATTTTCTACAACCTGCCTCTGTAGCAAGATATAAAAACCTTTTCCATAAAAAACGTATATTTTATATATTTTAATCCTTTACACTGGGAATGAATTAATCCTTTTCCCCCTTTTTTCCACATCTCAGTAGAGATATAAACTATTGGTCATGATTCTTCCTACTAACATGACTAATATGTAATACGTCCTATTACAAAGAGAATAAACACATTTTTCAAGACAGATTTTAGAGACAACATATATTACCTCCCAAAATTTAATAATATGTTTTTCTGTAGAGCAAAGCTCCATATATTGTAACCTGCTTTTAAATTTAAATATTATTTTTAATTGCTGAGTCATCACTAGGCTGGTTTTCCTCAAGACTTTTTAGTGGTTTCAAAGTTAAAAAGAATCATCACATTTTAAGTGCCTATCACACTTATACACAGTTACATTTATGAGGATTCAGCTATGTCAGGAAGCAGACAATATGGCAATACTGGGTTGTCACTTAATAAGGAATATTTAGACACCTAATGCCACATCCTAGAAAACTGTAAATTGTTTTCATCTCTATTCATATTTCATCTATATTTCTTTATTTCATTATCACCTCTGACCTTAATGCTAACCTTTATTGTTAACTGAGGGGGATTAAAAAGGTACAAAATTATAATTAAAAAGGTGAAATATTTGTATACCAGCCATGACAAACTCATTTAAAAATAAATCAAGTTTTAATTGCTAATTATACATATCAGAGTTATATTACCTCTAAAATATGACTGCATTTTCCCATTTGGTATAAAAAAAATGTGTACATAAACTTGCTATATATTTTATATAATCATTTCTCTTATCAAATTTCAATAGCATATGCCTCAAAAAAACTTAATTTCAGTCACTAGAAGTTGTTTCCAGTTAAAAATCAGGATTTTACTAATTTTTTTTCAAGTTCTATATTAAGCTATTTGATGAAAATCTTTATATAGCAAGTCCTCTTCCAATAAATCACTATAATTTGGCACGATTTCCTTTATTTCTGACTGAAAAACTTCACAGATGATATAAAAAATATGAAATAGTGTCATCCGTTATTTTAAGGAAATCATACATAATTGGGTAAAATGTTAAGTATATAAGAAATACATCATCAAATGATGGCCATATGAAAAATAAAATAGTTTTTATGTATTAGATCTATTTCTAATTTCCATTGTTGCTCTTACACAGTTCATTTTATTTGGGAATTGTTGAAATTCAATTCTTAATGAATAATCAGGTATTATTCTTAGTTTTGAATACTTGTATTGTGCTCATTTTACTTCTGAATTAATGTTCTTTTTAAAAAAAATCAGTTCTTAAAGATATATCAATATTTTGCTTGTTACAACTAACTTCTGTCAGAGAATCAGCCTGCCCTCTCCATCCAGTGCGTGGCTCTAACAGCATCCCTTGGCTTAGCTCTAGGAGATTAAGTCAACTTGTATCTGAGGGGAAATTCGAGGTTATGAGCAGAGATCTGCATCAAAGCCTACACTCTGACAGGCAATTTTCCTGGCTGAAAGGAGCTCCTGAATTAGAGTACATGGAAATTCCTATAAAGCTAATTAAAATTCCCATATGAGGCAAAAGGCCACAATCAAGACTTGTTAGTATATGTCTCTTTGAGAAAAACAATCTTGCTTAGAAAAAAATGCCTTATTAGTTTCATACTGACTGCTTGCAGTCCTTGGAAGAGCAATGTTTCAGTAAATTAAAACAAATTCAGAAGGGCATTTTATATTTATATCCATATATAATCTCTATATTTATTTTATTTTCAATTTCCCAAAGTTTTACTCATAATTTGCTTTTCATTTCTTGTTGCATCACTGTGGAAATTATGTCAAGCTTTATTAAATAAGGGAGAGATTGTGAAGAAGAAACAGTCTGCCACTGGAAAAGAAAGGTTGGTATTTGGCTGTGTGCTAACTAATTAAATGCCACTGAGTCTAGAGGCTCAATACGCATCAGTTGATGATTTGGTAGATTCTACTGCTGCATATGTAGATTTAATTATAGAGTGACTGAAATTAATAAATTGGCAGTACCTCCCAGAAACATATTTTATGACCCATGATTTCTCTGTGAAAGAGCTTGCTAACCATTGCCCTTACATAAAATTATACTTTGCTAAATTCATTACAGAGACAATTACCTAGCAAATTAACAAGCATTCACCTGTGTATTACCCACTGAGGATTCTGTAGTTGATCCAAAATTAACATTTTTGTTCCTTCATCTAACAGGTGTCAAGGATCCTTCCCTAACTATCATGGTTCTGAGAAGTCTTTCTAATATATATTGTATCTATCTATCTATACGTTATCATATACACTATAATCCAGGAAATTTTATACTTCTTCATTCAGGTTGTATATATACATAGGTTTTTTCTTTTGTTTTGTTTTGTTTTATAATCATAGTACCTAAATGAGGGAAGGGAAGATATGATTTACAGAGTAACCCCTTCTCAATTATCTTTGCTGTTTTTATCTTCTATTAGAAATGATAATCAAGAATCAACAACAGAGGACACTCTCTTTGCCAAAATCACAGATAGGTACTTCCTATATAACTCTATAGTCACCCCACTGATCGGTGATTATAATACAGAAAAATCAGTGAGGTATGTAATCATAATCAGTAATTACCCATAAACCATTCATATTTTAATTTAGTATCCATTTTGTTCATTTTGAGATACCTACAAAGCAATTTCACTCCCCACCCCCTCGACCCCAGTGCTGAACAATAGGGAAATTTAACCTGGAATGAACAGATTGGTACAAAAAGAGCTAAAAGGTAGATATATTTGATCTGAGAATGCTTTCCTCAAAGCATATTCAATTTCCTTAGAATGAATATATTTTATCAAATCTCTAACATCTGGCAGAAACATGTATCAAAAGTTCTGTTCTTCCAAAGACTGGCAGTTGAAATTATGACTTGTAATCACTGTGAAAATGTCTGTTTCCTATATTCAAAGTTAGGCCATTTCCTCTTCCACATTTGACAGTCAGAAAACATGCTACTCTGGTGACTTTTAAAATAACGTGATGCTCCTTTCATATAATTTTCCCCCTTTAATATGCCTTTATCTCTTGTGAGATGAAATTGTGATATCAGATAATAATGAAAGAAAGTAATATTTTAAAAACTGTATATGGGAGGGACAGTGAGCAATTCTTAAATGCCTTTTTTTTTTCCTATTCCACTTAGAATAGCAAAATAAAAGGCAATTAAATGGTATTTTTAGGGGATCTTCTTGTTTTGCAAAAGAGAAAACCTTCTTGTATGCATCAGAATCATTTGCAAAGCATCTGAAATATGTCCCTAGACTCTTTTGACCTACTAATTCAGATTCTCCAAGGCTTGGATAAGGTCTGGGTATTTAAGTTTTTGAAAGCCCAACTACGTGATGTGGATGCTGACGTCTTTTTTTTTTAAGTATATGAATATTTATTTATTTATTTATTTTTAGGTATAAAATCAGCTACAAGTATATACTGTACAACACAGGGAATATAGCCAATATTTTATAATAACTATAAAGGAGTACACCTTTAAAAATTGTGAATCAATCACCTGTAACATATTACATCATACAACAACTATACTTCAATAAAAACAA
The DNA here is from genome assembly GCF_059928025.1 of Delphinapterus leucas. NCBI lineage: Eukaryota > Metazoa > Chordata > Mammalia > Artiodactyla > Monodontidae > Delphinapterus > Delphinapterus leucas. Next base: position 33,127,815 of record NC_143132.1, read on the forward strand.
AAAAGAAACAAAAAATAACAGCAATGAAGAGGATGGCTCTACTTCGGCATTGGAAATAGAAAACTATAGTTATTTTAAAAACAATCTCTACACATTGATGAGAAGATATGCCCAGGATATATTGTTTGAAAAATTATAAAACAAAATGTGTGGTTAAGATCCCTTAAAATATTTATTTACATATTCTTATTATTAATATTTATATTATTATTGCATGGGAAAAATTCTGCCCAAAACCATGCCAAACAACAGTTATCTCTGGAGACAGAATTACTGGGGATACTCGTTTCCAGGATTACATTTTTCTGTAATGTTTTACTTTTATATAATATGTATACCAATATTTTTGTAATCAGAAAAAACAATAAAGACATACTATTAAATGCCTATGCTTGGGTGCTGACATCTGATTAAAAGCCATTAGATTAAAGTAACCGAGAGAGGAAGCAAATAAGATTACCAAACACTTTCCATCTTGAAGCATCCCAGTCACTGTGAAGTCTGTAATCTGTGTCACATTCAAAAAAACAAAGCAAACCCAAACCAACAAAAACACTATATATCAAGTAGGCATAAATGTTAGTAAAGCCTATACTACATGTTAGATTGATATGCAAATTTTCCAAATTGTTATATAAGAATATAATATAGATGGAGCACTTAGTATACCCAAGTGACACAGGAATTATAACCTCTGCCTAAAGGGTTTCGAATGTGTATGTTGTGTATATTGTTAATAAAATTCAACCTTGAGAATGTATATCTGTTCAGCTGTTTTGAAAGCAAATATGTGGGTGAAATAAGATATTTTTAATCTTATTAAGTTCCTAGGGATGAGGGTAAAATCAAAATATTTAAAATTTGAGACTAGATCAGCTATTCAAATATAAATATTATATATAGTTTATTTTAAAATTACATTAAATTATATTAACCTAAAGTAAAGATGTTAGTATTCCTTATTTAAAATTATTATTTTCAAAATGGTTATTTTATGACAAGGAAAGAGAACAAAAATTCCTCAGATATTCACCAAAAAAGGGGCCAAAGCAGTTCCTTGGGCAGGAATAAATATTCTGCCACAACTGTATATACCCTTCTAAACCTCAGTGCTCTCTCTCTCTCCCATTCTCAGCTAAACATGTTGAAAATTTTTTCTACTTTTGTGGTCTACAAGTCACAAATTTGAATCCATCTCTCCTATGCTCCCCTGTTACTCAGTGAAAATTTCTATCTATGGTCAAGAACTTCCTTTATTTGAAATTCAATAGCCACTTTTGCCCGTTTTTCACATTTCAGAAAGTGTTGATAAACTTCTGTGAGACTGTTATATCTATATTTTCCCTCTACCTTTCTCCGCTTGATTTAAAATTCTAATCATCCCTTAAAAGTTGACAATCCTAAAGATCTTGTCCTAGGCCTTTTCTTTTTTTTCTTTTTTTTTTTTTCCAGTTTACATGGTACTCCTAGGTTAGTGCTTCCATTTTCATGGTTTAAAGTGCTATATCTATGTTGAAGACTCCCAATAGGTTTCTCTTTCCTGTATCTCCGTGATGAGCTTCAGATCCACACATATCACTATCCACTGAACACCATTATTCCAAAAGACCATTCATCATCTATACCACCCTACCAGCCTCCCAAATAACCAACCAACAAAACAACAAGATTTGTGTATCCTATTCCATGAATGGCATCTTCCATGGAGTTGCCTGATTCAAACACCTGAGTGTCATTCTTGGCTCTTCCCCATTCCCAATCTAATCAATCTGCAAGCACTACAGTTTTTACTTCCTAAAATCTGGATTTATTTCACCATTTTCCCATTCTTCCATCACCACCTAGTTTAGGGTACCATTATCTTTTTCCGAATTACTGCAAGAGCCCAATTATCTTTTTATATTCTATATTTCCCATTAACCTTACAGTTAGAAAAACTTTCTCATATGCAAATATAATGTTATTTCCATTGACATTAAAATCTTTTAGTCAAGGGAGAAGCATGATAAAATTTTCCCTCAGGAGAAAGAACTCCCCATAAACTCACCTCTTTTCAATTTAATCTTTCACCACACCTACCTCCTCTCCTTTTTCTGCCCACCCCCCTTCCCTCACTTACCTATAAAAGCACTCTGTGCTAAAGTTGGGCTGAACTCAGTTCAAATCCTTAAACACACGTTGTTCCTTCTCAACTCCAGGCCATTTCCCTTTGTATTCCTCTGGCCAGATTCCCCCTTCCTATCATGCTCTTCTAGTCAGGTGTAGGTTTAGAGGTTAGTTCTTCCAGACGCCCTCCCTGACCAATCCCAGTCATGGTATAGGATTGCTTTTTCTGTATTATCATACTCTCTGTTCTTACCCTATTATATTGCTTATCACACTGCTCTGTGGTTGCCTGTTTTCCTGTATTATTGTGTATTCCCCTTGAAAGCAGACACTATGGCTTTATTGTTCTCACCTGTGCCCAATTCTTAGGTTCCCCTCCCCCTTATAGCACTCTTCTGCCTAATCACCTTGCCATAAGATCCACCATATCCACCAACATTTAGTCCTTCCATTCCATTTTAACCACTTTCTTCTGATTCCCTCTTAGTTTATAAATATACATACATCTCATTAAAAAGATACAAAAAACCAAAACAAAAAACACACAACCCAGTACCCCCTCTGTACCACCAACCTTTTAAGCTTCATGAAAATTTTGATTTCACTGGCTATCTCTAGTTTTCTTTTGTTTTACCTTACATTGAATATTTCTCTGACTGTAATTTCACTCCCACTTTTATTCCAAAACTAAAACAATGTGCAAAAAGTCACAAATTACCACTGCCAAATGAAGTGAGCATTTATATTTTGTATTTTGGCTATCATCCCTAAAACTCTTTCTTAGACAGTACTAAAAAGCTCCACTGACTTCCAGTATTCCTAGTCACACCCAAGAATAGAGAGCTTAGTAAACAATCAAACAAACAAACAACGTCTTGCTTTAAACCAGTACTTCTCAAATTTAAAAGTATCTGAAAATCACCTGGAGTCTTCTTGCAATGCAGCCAGGACTTCAACAGGTCTGGATTGGGGCTTGAGTCTTCACTTCTGTAACAAACTCCCATGCCAAAGCTGCTGGCAGCAAGTATCTACAATCACAGTGGAGTAACTACAGAGCTTTAAAAACTGCATTCGCTCGGCATCCCTGGAAACTGATTTAATTGGTCTGGGTACGAGCTGGTTCCTGGGAGTTTTCAATGCTCCCCAGGTGATTCTAATATGCCCAAAGCTCGCGAACCACGGCTCTAAGTCATGACAACCTCTTCCTCCATAAAGTCCTTCTTCTAATCATTGCAGAATAGAATATGTGAATTACGAGTGTAAACTAATATTCATTCAGCTCTTGCTTCTCAGACAGCATAGGTGGATGGATCCACGCCATCTGCACCACCTGGGAGGATTTGTATTTTTATCAAGATGCTCGGGTGGTCTCTGTGCACATTAAATTTGAGAAGCGCTGGATTGAGGCGCTTTATTATTTCAAATAGGCATTTATTTAGTTAGACGCATTTTTAATGAGGTATAATTGACATATAACATTGTAGTTCTAGGGGTGCAACATAATGGTTTGGTATGTGCATATACTGTGAAATGATTACAACAGTAATTTCAGTCATCCATTATCATAGTTATAATTTTTTTCTTGTTATAACTTGTAAGATCTACTCTCTTGGCAACTTTCAAGTATGCAGTAGAGTATTAACTAGTCACCGTGTAGTCACATTATATCACCAGGACTTATTTCTCTTATATCTGGAAATATTTGGATAGGCATTTAAAATACCAAAAATTATTAAGCTAGAGGGCAATACCTTCAGGAGCCCAATAAGGAATTCTTTTACTAATTTCATCTAGCGTGTGCCTAAATATATGTTTGCAAATTATCCCTTTTCCTTGTCACACTGCACGCTGATTCCTATTGAAACAGTCTGGAGGCAGCGTGGTGGAGCAGGGAGAGCAGAAACGTTCAAGTCAGACAGACCTGCATTTCAATTATTGTTCTGCTCTGTTATTCTGAGGAAGTCATCCAACTCCTGCACATTACTTTCCTAATTTTTTTTTTTTTTTCTTTTTGCGGTGCGCGGGCCTCTCACTGCTGTGGCCTCTCCCGTTGCGGAGCACAGGCTGCGGACGCGCAGGCTCAGCGGCCATGGCTCACAGGCCCAGCCGCTCCGCGGCATGTGGGATCTTCCCGGACTGGGGCACGAACCCGTGTCCCCTGCATCGGCAGGCGGACCCTCAACCACTGCGCCACCAGGGAAGCCCTACTTTTCTTAATTTTAAAGTGAATAGATATCTTGGGGATACCACTGTGAATTTAAATGAAAATTTTTGCAAAAATGCTTGACACTTCAAATCAAAGACCCATAGATCCATTCAGGTATTTATTTATCCAACAATTATTTATTAAGCACTTAATATTATAATTAAAGTAATAGAGAAATTAAAAAAAGAAATAAAGATTGTGTTTTCTTATAGAGCTCCCGTGTGTGTGTGTGTGTGTGTGTATGTGTGTGTCTTTGTGTGTGCGTGTATAGAATAAAATAAGAAAATGTGATAGAGAAGGCTTAGGAAAGTGTGAGTCTACTTTATAAAGGGAAATCAGTCAAGTTTTCTTTGAGGCCTGAATGATAGGGACAGAAATCACCCCTGTGTAAATCTGGGGAGAAGAGCTCTGGTAGAGACCAGAGCAACCACAAAGACTGAAGCATGAAAGGGCTTGGTGTGCCCCAGACACGCCAAGCAGACAGAGAGCAGGCCTCTGAGGCTGACATCTAGCAACTGAAAGGAGAGCATGATAAGAATGAGGCTGGAGGGTTAGGAAAGACCTGCATCATTTGAGGTCTGCAAGAAAAGGGCGAGGAGTTTGCATTTTATCCTAATTGCAAAAGGGAGATCTGGGAATTTTCAACTAAGATATGATCTTGTTTTCATTATTAAGAAATTGTTCTGGCTGCTGTGAGGGGAACTGATTATAGTGAGGGGGGTTTAAATGAAAATACTAGGGCCAGTTATGATATTATATGCTTGTAGCAATACAAGTGAGAAATGATCATTTAGACCAAAAAAATCCTAACTTTCAATGTCTGTCATTCATTCTGTACTTGCTGCATGTACCTCCTCAAAGTGGCCAGTGCCTCCTTGTCTAGTAGGTCAGTGGGCAGTGTTAGTGACATTCCATATCAGACTACTCGTAGGGTCATCCAGGTTCCTACCCTATGGTCTAGTTATGAGAAACGACCATATAGACTTCAATACGTTCATATACTAGTAACTACAGGGTGGGTTATAGCTGAGCTCCAAAGGTTTCCCTAAATATATAGCTCCATCTCTGACTCAGCAGGCATTTAGTTAATGGCAATGTCCCTGAATTATTAACTTAATTCCCTACCAATTTGGAGAACTGTATAAGCAAACTATATTCAGTGTAATTGTTGACTGACTATAATTCAACTGTTTCTTTTCTCTGCTTCTAGTCTCCAAAAAAAGCTTTAGTTTTAAAAATGTTGTGTGTATCATTTATTCATTCAAAACTATTTCTTAATTTGCTTATATATCCAGGTACTAAACTAAATACTAGGGAAAATTCAGTGGCAAGGATAACATACATGGTTATCTTCATAGATAATATTGTTTACTAAGAGAATACATCCAAAGTACAGACAATCCCAACAGAGTGCCATAAGGGGTACTTTCCATGACATAAAGTTAGGAAAGCCTTACTGTAGAAAGGAAGGCTCTGTGAACTAAATAATAAGCAGAAAAAAGGGAGAGGAGAGAGAAAGAAAACAATATCCAGAATAGAAAAAGATTATGGTATCATCAACATTTTCTAAATGTATGTATAAAAACCTTCCATGAGTCATGGCTGATACCTAATCTAAGCCTACCTTCATTGAAGCAGGAGGAGAGACAAAGATTAATTAATTCATATGTTAAATAATCAACAAATATTATTGAGTGCTTACCACATACTGGACACTAGTAACTGGAAACACAGAAGTGAGCAAGAGAAAAATTCCCCACAATCTTAAATTTCCTAGGGCTTGGGAGACAGTGGACAGGCAGTCAGTGGACAAAAAAGCCCCTTTTTTTCCCCCAGTTCATTGTTTAAAGTCAGAAGTGTAAAAATATAACAGATGTTTTTTGTTCTATCAACAAATCCCACCTGTGGGACGGCCTACAGTTTTTTTGAACAGGTCTGTCAGAAAGTAAGTGATTCATAAAATCACTGACAGAGCTAAGCACATGAAACACATACGACAGGCTGTCAGGGCTTTTCAGTTCACCCAATGAGGAATGTCACAGGAATAAGCCTGCTTTAATTATTTCTCCCTGGAGTCTTTCTACCATCCCAAGTATCTTCTTATTCTTTTTTTCCCTTTGACTTGAATTAGTTCTTCCTTTTGCCATCTATCCCCACGTCTTATTCCATTCCACTTCCACACCCATACTGGCAACCAGCCTCTTAGCCATTTGCTTGTCAAAGATTGACCCAGGATCCCTTTGAGGATTGGCAACGTATTTCTTCAAGTGAGCCAGAGGGGACCGTTCATCCTGGAGGATGCTCAGAAGTTTCACAGGGCCAATTTCATGTTTTCTCTTGAATAATTGAGTAAGTTTAACACCAAATAAAATGATAGGATGGTTTTTCCTTTAAATTCAGTAGTGTGCTATTTCAGAATCCCAGCTTCTATAATAAATGATTTTCCCACTAAGAAAAGAAACATATAACTGAGATTTAAAGACAATGTAAGGTAAGAGACACTCCAGAAAGGCATTAAAAATTAACTAGGGGTTTAAAATCCAGAATGGAAATGCCAAAATAAATCTAAATTTTCTCAAATATAATGTAGGCAATACAAATAAATCTCACGCATAAAACCTTTAACATCCCCACCATCTTAGCCTGCAGATCCAACTATCCTCCAACATTTTCGACTCAACCACGCTGAGCTTATTCACCAGCCCTCCAGTTAGAAAATCATAGAAGGTCTGCAGGTGTATTTACACTCAGAGGGAAAACGTATAGGTGTGAGAGCTGCAATCATTTTCTCCAAAGTTATAAACAACAAACAGTTCATTACTAGCAGGATGCCTATGCACAAGTTTGGTTAATTGCACCAGGGAAGCCCCATTATGCTGTTTTGAGTAGAAATGGGGGAAAATATTCACAGGAAATGTGATGCTATTTTGCCACAGAGTTTTGTAATAAAAATACTGGGGGGGGGGGGCCTGGTGGCGCAGTGGTTGAGAGTCCGCCTGCCGATGCAGGGGACACGGGTTCGTGCCCCGGTCCGGGAAGATCCCACATGCCGCAGAGTGGCTGGGCCAGTGAGCCATGGCCACTGAGCCTGCGCGTCCGGAGCCTGTGCTCCGCAACGGGACAGGCCACAACAGTGAGAGGCCCGCGTACCGCAAAAAAAAAAAAAATACTAGGGCTGTTACATTGTGTATTCAATGTCATTTAGACTTTTCATTCCTATCATTCATTCACTTGTAAGCAATCTCAGGCACAAGGCGTTCTGAGGAATTAGTTCCCTGCCTACAAGTTACTCACAGGCCACCGGAAGAGACAAACTCTCCAAACAGGTACGGCCGGTACAATGCCATACATGTTATAAAATATGTGCTGATTACTGCTGGAACACTGTGGAAGAAGCAATTTAATCGTGTCCTGGTTTACTTGTTTGTGCGAGTGCATAGGAAACCACATACATATGGTGGTTTAATGGGTAGCACACAAACTGTTTCTGATTTTCTCACAATCACTCAGAGTTTAGGAAAAGAATGCAGATAGATTTATGTTTGTTAACAGGATATATCAGTGTATGAAGTTTTATAGAATTGAGGCAGGGGAATGTAAGGTTTTACACAAAGGATAAGAGCTAGCACATTGCCTGAAGTCTGAAGTCATTCATCTTTATCTCTGGCACACGAGTAACATGATCAAGAGACTTTAAAGACAAGAGCTGCTAAAATAGTCAATTAGTAGTGAGCCCAGAGCTAGAGTGGCTAGTCAGAAGGATCTCTGGAAAAGGTTTAATGCTTGATGGAGCAGACAGAGAGAAGAAATAAAGGATACTTTTTAAAAAGTGGTTCTGGAGCTAATTCTGGAAATACTACTCCCACATTAAGCTTTCTTTTTATATGGTCTGGGTTGTGGGTTGAGATTCTTTTTTTTTTAGAAATTTAGTAACATTTTCTAAATCAATAACCAGTTTTTTTTAATCAGATTTTTGTTTTGTTTTGTTTTGTTTGTTTGTTTGTTTTCCGTGGTGTGGCTTGCGGGATCTTAGCTCCCTGACCAGGGATTAAATCCGGGCCCCTGGCAGTGAAAGCGCCATGCCCTAACGACTGGACTGCCAGGGAATTCTCGGGGTTTGAGTTTTTAAGAGGGAGTTCAAGTTTGGGGAACACAAAGAAATTGTCATCAAGTCAAAAGAAACAATGTGTGAATGATGTTAATATACTAAATTGCCACAAAATGGAAAATAAAATATTTCAGTTGGTAAACTGAGGTCGATCCATGTTTATTATTTTGAAAAAATATATTAAAAAACAAGATTAAGAGCAAAAAGACAATAAAAAAGAAAAACAAAAAAACTGAGGAAAAGAATTTTTTGGAAGAAGTTCAAGGAACCTTTCTGGAAATGTACTAAGAGCCAGCCGTTCTTCAAGGCACTGGAGATACAGTGCCCCATGCTGTGTTGTTCACACCAATAGGAGGATCACAGATTACTATATGTGAATAATTTTCCTAGGTTACACTCCTAAAGTAATGCACCATTCATTAAATCAGGAATATTGTAAATACGCACTCAATTTTGATGATTTCAAGTTTCCAGATTACACTTGAGATTTACATTATTTTCATGTATTGAGAAAAAAACATGATCCTGTTCAGAATGGAAGTCTCAACAACACTAAGACCTATTTCATGCTGACAATCTCATATAATTTAAATTACTTCTAAGTTTTATGACAATGCATTTCTAAAATATATTAAAGTTCTAATCATTAACTTTGATATAAAAACAGTAAAGTGTACCACTTCTAAAATTGAATGCACTTCAGGAGGTCCTACTATACCCATTTAAGTCACCCCTTCAGACCTGGTAATCTCCCTTTTACCTCATCCTCTGTTATACAAGAAGCACATTATATTGAACTGCATGCCCTGATGAATTTTCAAATTTCATATGATGCATATAAATAAGTGGTACTGCATATAGGAATCCCTTAAATATATATCAGTGCATTTCATCTTTTAAGTTTCTTAGTTTTTAATTTTTATAAGGAAACAGTGTTCAATATTTCAAATGGAGAACACTTATTTTTTATGCACAAAAGTTAAAATTAGTTCTTTCTACCTGTCAACTTTTTGTATACCACAGCAGGACTGACTATATTAACATCTATAAAAAATTATAAAAATAGTTACTAGATAGATTTGAAAAGACTACGTGGTAGATTATAAAAATGGTTGCAAATTACTCCATTTCGTAAACCCAAACCTTCCCAATAAGATACTGCAGATTCTCCAGTCAAGAAGTGAAGTCTGTTTCCCCAAATTCCAAATCTGGGTTGCCATGTGACCTGGTCTGGCCAAGAAAACGTTAGCAAACTTGATAGAAGCACCCCTGGAACAGACTGTGCTTTGGGACTTGCTCTCTTTGCAAACCCCAAACCACCACTTGACGAGCTCCGGGAGTCTGATGGAGGATGAGAGATCCTTTGGCACACAGATAACCCATCTCAACTTAATCATGTCCCCCAGCCAGCCATTAGCCAGTTAGAAGTTCTGGTGGTAAATATCAGATCCACTTCATTATGGTACTGGTAAAACACTTAGTAGGGCATTGCAGTGGAGATGTGTTTCTCCTGGTACTTCTCTATCCAGATATTCTTCTATTTAATTCTAATTATTAAGTCTATTTAATTCTGCGTCTCTAATCAGAATTTTTTTTAAGCTTCTGTCCCAAACTAGACTGATTGCTTCCTGGTATCAGAGCTCAGCTTTTGTTCCCTAATTAAAAAATTAACCTGTAAACAAAAAGTTCTCTATGCTTGCTGCAGAATTCAACAGCTATTTCTATGATTCCTTTTCTATTTCCTTCTCTAATTATTACTGCAACATTAGCAATTGTTCTTACAGGGACTTCCTTCAAAAGCAAATGTGCTTGATGAAATGCTTTCTGCCCTAAGCATTGATGGCGAAAAAAAAAAAAAAATATATATATATATATATATATATATACATTGCAGGGTTTGGGGATGAGTGCTTAAGGGGACCAAATGACTTTATTTTTTAAATTTTTTAAATAAATTTTATTTATTTATTTATTGGCTGCATTGGGTCTTCGTTGCTGCGTGTGGGCTTTCTCTAGTTGCAGTGAGGTGGGCTACTCTTCGTTGTGGTGCGCAGGCTTCTCGTTGCGGTGGCTTCTTTTGTTGCAGAGCACGAGCTCTAGGCACACCGGCTAAGTAGTCGTGGTTCACGGGCTCTAGAGCGCAGGCTCAGTAGTTGTAGCGCACGGGCTTAGTTGATCCGCGGCATGTGGGATCCTCCCGGACCAGGGCTCGGACCCCTGTCCCCTGCATTGGCAGGCGGATTCTTAACCACTGTGTCATCAGGAAGCCCCCAAGTGACTTTAATCAGGCAATATTTTTAGGGTCAGGCCGAGCCAAGGAGACTGTCCCCAATACTAAAATCTCTTGCGTCTACTGTCGTTTCATGTTTTCAGCAAACATCTTGCCAAAAAGTAACTTTCTCTTCCTGAGGTAGAATTCTGTTTCATTGCCACCATCCATCCACCCATGTATTTGTTTAAGAAAATAATATACAAGACACTTATTTAGTAGCAAGTACCTGTGTGAGCTGCTGCACATTCAAAGACTGATAAGAAAGAAATCCTGTCCTCAAGGAAAACTTACCCTCTCTATTTCCACAAGAAAATGTGTTACACATGGAGAAAAATAAATATTAGCAAGGGGCCCTTTATTAAAAATTTACACAGTTACTATATTTTAAAACTCCTAGTAGCTTTTGGTATGATGAACAAGGAAAAAACATATTATTCATACACTTCACACATATACACACACATATATATATATCCTCCTCCAAAGGCTAAATGTCTTAAATGGCCACATCTCTATAATCCAGGATATAAATTAGATCCAGTGATTATTCCTATTTAAACCTTCTATTTCAGTCAGAAGGGTGCTAGTTAAGTGTCCTTGTGATTTAAAAGGTTAAAAGGTGGCCCTGCAAGCACTCAGAGTGTTTTTGCTTTAAGTACAGCTTACATCCATTATCCTACCCAGTCAGTCACAGAGAAGGTGCTTATTGCCACATTGTCAATGGTTGCCCCTGCTTTGTCCTGGAATATTCTAGCCGAGATCAAATTCTTAATCACAGCACTGGTAGATACTGTGTTATGAGATATAACACCTACATAGAATACTACTTATCAGGTGTTTTTCTAAAAAAGAAAAAGAATCATGTTAATTTGTTAATGTACATTCTTATCAGTTACCAACTCTGGAAAAAATAAAATCTACTTCTTGCTTTTTTTTTTTTTAAACAGGCCAAATAAATTAACGTAATTCTTCAGTTCTTATAATAATTGTCCTGATTGCCAAATGTATCAGAGCAGTCTATAAGGAGATTACTTCATATTCAAAGGAAGCAATACAGAGGCAGTAAGGCTTAAAGAAATTGGAGCCACACAGAGGGAGGAGCAAAGCCTACCTATGCTTCTAACACATTGTTTCTTTAGGCTTTGGTTTCTTTTTTATTTGAAAATGATTGTAATAATATCAATTCTACAAGCTTGAGAAAATATTAAACAAGGTAACCATGTAAAAAACCCTTGAACGGTACAAGTAGCAAAGATTCAACAAATGCCATGTGCCTTCTCCTTTTTGGAATAAAATACTTAATTATAGTTAATTAGAATATCGTTACAATTTTAAGGAAATTAATTAGGCCATTAAGGACCAATGGAACTGTATATGTATGTAATTAGCTTAAGGTCAAACTAATTTATTCTTTTTTTCTTCATCTACGGCTTTGCTTTCCTCCTTAAAAATGCTCCTGATTGTGAATCCATGTTTTTCTTCATATAATTAGCTGTTCTTCTTCACATAGCTATAATTCATATAAAGGTGCAATACTGTAAATTGTTTCAGCTTTGCTTTTGTGCTACTTTATGGATACACTGGCAACAGAATACAGAAACATGCTTTTTTATAGTGAAGTGTAAAAAGGAAAGTAAATATTTGAATCAATCCATATAACTTCCCCTTATTTCTATAGAAAGTGGGACATTTGGTTAGATTTATCCTTTTCAGAGCTCGTCACAGACTAACTTTATGGAAAAAAATATTCAAGTCTACCCTTTCCATCCATCCAATCCGCCCATCCAGAAATGAAATGGTACAATTTGTAAAACATAGATGTGATTAACACATTCTCTTTAATCCTTAAAAGTACTGAAATTTTGGAGATAAAAGGTTTAAAAATCTACATTAAGATTTAGGAAGAAGGAAATAGGCTGCTATTTAAGATGACTTACTGAAAGATACAAATAACTTCTGATACAAGCATTCTATTCATCAATTTCTGCCCACTTTACTGCTTTAGTACACTTAAACCATAAATTATTACAATCCATCTTCTAATTTGGAATTCTTCCAACATCTTCTAAAACATGTTTATAGAAGGTATTTCAAAACAAACATCATTTCAGTCATCAGTTTATAATATACATTTATGTTTATATTAGCTCAATTTCTACTTCAGTTTTCCTCCCTTGATGTCACTTTCCATTTCTGGGTCTCTAGTTTCTCAGACATAAAGTAATAGGATCAGGAATACCACCCCAGATTCTCTTCCACCTGTAATGTTCTGGAATTTTATACTTAATATTTTTGCTTAATTTGCATGTTTTATATCACCAAAAACCTTGAAAATCATCACTGAACCTACAATGAAGCACAGCATTTAAAAACAGATAGTCAAAAGTAATAATTTTAATAAATACACATTTGTTGCAGTAACAGCTTATATTTGCATAAGACTTGGTTGATAATTAGATTCCTAGTATAAATTAATTTCTAATTTATGCATTACTTCAATATTATTTTCTTTATGCAAAGTAAGATTAAGTCCATCATCATCATCTCCTAAGTAAAAAAGCTGAACTTAAGTTGTTATTTAATTTCTAAGTCATGTATTCAATGTTATTTTCTTCATATAAAGGAGAATTTCAGCCCATAAATCATATACTCTTAAGTAGGGAGTATAAACTCACTTTCATTTTACAAATTGGATTTTCTTTTTTTTTCAGACACAAGCGTATTTCAGTTGTAGATATATTTCTCAATTTCAATGTTTGATTAAAGAGAATGTGAGCTGGAAACACAATGTGCTCAAGGAATTTTAGAACATTCAGTCCTTCATTTTAATTTATTTTGGAAATATGTTTATCTGGACTCATATAGGATATTGGAACTCCGACATGGAGTTTGGAAATGGAAACTAATAGGCTTCTGTACATGTGTATACGTATTGTATACTGTAAAATTATTTATAATCTGGTTGGAAAAACTGTTCTCATACTTTCTTTTACTTTATTACTTGGATTTCTGACTGCTCATAAAAAACAGAGCTGTTTAATAACCATGAAAACTATACTATTGCAGATTTTATTAGATTCAAAGATATTGGTACTTCCCATTTTGAAAAAATTTTAATGAGTTTTATATACATATTTACATATATAAGTTATTTCAAAGAACAACAAATAGGGGCAAAATTTTAAATAGATCTTCATATTACAGTAAAATGAATTCAAGAAACTGTTGTATAATAGTGAGTTATATGCTTAGTGAAATGCTGTTTGGAGTATTCAGAAGCAGTAGCGAACAAAAGGGAAAAGTGATAAATTGTTACAAATATTAAAAAAAATAAATCTCAATGATATCATAAAAAGCACAGTTTTATTATCTTTATAACAGATGGAAGAGATTGACTATAAAGCATTTGTAGTCTATACATGTGGAATTATAATATTAGTATGGATCTGCATGCACGTTTAAATTATGTTGTTTAAATACGATTGATTTTATTCCAAAGTTTTCATTTGAAAAAACAGATATGTTACCAAATGGCAAAGGCCCACATTTCTTTTCAGATCTTTTCTTAAATTATCTGCATTTTTTAGATGGTAAGGCCACTGTAACATGCAGGTATAATGAAACAACCTGTGTATTATATCAAAAATTATATGACTAAAACAATTAATTTTGCAATCTATCAATATTTAGTTATTCCAGAGTGCACCAGAGAGATGATTTTGTTTTTTCAATGAGTTTTCTTATGTAGGAATGTAGTCTAAATACATTGGGCAGTAGCTTGGGGATATATCATTCTTTCTAGTAGGAAACACTGGCTGACAGTGAGGGTAGAGAACACAAGTATGGAAATGGTTTTACTCTTCATGCACAAGAGGAAGGGGAAATAAAATATGCTTGAGCTCACAGTGGTGTGCTAGTTTTATAATTTTGTCCATCACAGGAAAAATTCTCTTACTGTTAAATCTTAATACTTTATTTATTTATTTATTTATTTATTTTATTAATTTATTTTTTTTGTGGTACGTGGGCCTCTCACTGTTGTGGCCTCTCCCGCTGCGGAGCACAGGTTCCGGACGCGCAGGCTCAGCGGCCATGGCTCACGGGCCTAGCCGCTCCGCAGCATGTGGGATCCTCCCGGACCGGGGCACGAACCCGTGTCCCCTGCATCGGCAGGTGGACTCCCAACCACTGCACCACCAGGGAAGCCCAAATCTTAATACTTTAATATTTTCCTTTAACTCATTTAGTATTCTGTACTTCAATATGCAAAGGGAACCTGAGTTGGTCATTAAATCTCTGTAATTAAATACAAATTTTATAGAAGGTTCATTATTTATACTGCCTTGCATTCTCAAATAAATGTGAATTGTTATTATATTATTGTACTACTACAATTCACTACTAAACACAAAGATATCTGTACATTAAAAAATATAATTCTACAGCACTGCAATCTAAATGTAGGATTATCAATTTATTATTTACTTGAAATCTAAAATTTCATTCTTTCAATAAATCCCCATCAACGTGAAAGGTATTAGTAAAATCCAATAGTTAAAATCCCTTGTGTGTGTTTGATAATTTAGCTAAGTCTTATTATGCAGGTAAACTATAAATTATACACAGAAGAGTAAACAGCTGTGCATATGACCTACAGTAGGTTGGCAAAACTGAAAATATTCAAAGGCACAAATTAAAGGCCACTGAACCAAGTATATATCTACAGTATCCTGTGGTCTGTATATGGACTAGTACACACTATTAAACGTGTAAATGAAGAATTAAGATCATTCCTCTCTCACTAGGGAAGCCAAGGTCTCTCTTTTTTTTTTTAATATTTAAGGATAGCAGCCATACTTCAATTATCTTGTAATTTATGTCTACAATAATAAGGACAAGGGCTTACAAAGCATTGACAAGCTAATTACTCAGATAACAAATTCAACAATTTTCCTTACTCATAGGATCATTAATGAATGGTCACAGAGTATTAGATATTATTATATTTTTCTTTTTTCTCAGAAGAAAAGTATACAATCTTACCGTTAAATTTAGAAGCTAGAAACCTGCTAGCCAGAGTCTTTGAGTCCACTCAGTAATAAATGAAATCAGACATCCATTCAACAAAGGTAACAATTTAAGTATCAGCTATATTTCAGGCACTATCATATGTGCAGAGGAAACAAATAGAAACAATATATACCTCCAATTCTTCAGTATTCTTAGTTTAGAAGGGACACATGCCTATGCACTGCGCTATTTGATATAACTCCTATTACAGTTATAGGAACAATGCATTGTGAAATCAAAGAGGAAAAGCTACTACATTATTTCTGTCTGGCGATCTCCAGAAGTATTTCATATGTGTATGTCACATTAAAAATATGAGTTAACCAGGGGGAGGGAGAGTATTTGGTCATTTCATTCAGAGAGGAAAACTTGTGTAATGACAAGCATTGTGAGAAGTTCCTGCATGCTTCCCTTCACATATACATCAACACATCTTTTTTTAGTAACTCCTTTCTGAAAAGCATTCAGCTAGCAATGGGGAAAACACTAAAATACAGATGCCCATCCTTCCCTCCTGGTGCCGACAATCTGGTGGAAAAGACAGACATTGCATAATTGTGATTTTTTTTCTTTTCTTTTAAGGAAAAGTAGAGTATAGAAGGGGCTTCAGAATGCAGGGTATTTTCATTAAGGGAAAGGAAATTTGGTGAGGGAGAGAGGTGTGTCCAAATGGTAAAAGGTCTCATAAAGTATGTTCTCTGCAGTCAGTGGAGAGAAGTTTTTAATCAAAGAGTGACACAACTAATGCGATACTAGAAAGATATCACTGACAGCGTTAAACAGAAAAATAAATCAAGGAGAAACTAAAAATTATGGAAAAACAGGGAGTCTGCCACAAAATTCCACATGAGAGATGAGGATGGCCTGAGTAAATTTACCTACAGAGGTGATGAAGAGGAGAGGAAGGGAAAATTGGAAAAATATTTCTGAGATACAATAAAAAATTAGAGATTCCCAAATATAAGGAGTTAGGGAAGTCCCAATTTGAGAGACCGTTCCACAAATTTTACTTATAAGACTTGGGGCAGTAGTGGATGTGAAGAATTAAATAACATATAGGCTCTAGAAGGCAACTATTCGGGTAGTGATAGATGAGTTCATTTTGGAACAGGAGAAATCCTGAGGTGGGCTGGGAGTGAGGACAGACAAATGAAGAGATGCAGTAAACCCTGAACAATATAAGTTTAAAGCCGGGGAGACAGCTCTGTGCCAGAGAAAAAGACTTGAGTATCATCAAAATATTTACTATAGAGCAGTGGTTCTCATATTTTCTACCCATTAGAATCACCTAAGTCATTAAAAAAAATTGATTTCACATCCCCAGGGATTCTGATTTAAGTGATTTGGGGTGCAGGCTGGACATCAGGATTTAGAAAAACTCCCCAGGTGATTCTAATGTGCTGCCACGTTGAGAACCTCTGCCGTGGAGGGACATATATATATATGTGAGGTCTTTTAATGTTAAGAGGCTGGATTCTGAAGTCAAACAGAACAGTATTTGAATTGAAGCTCTCCCAGTTATCCATGAAACTTTGCACATGAAAGCCACAGATTCTTTATCTGCATGACAGTGGTAATATTGTCTACTCAATGATTTGTAGGATTATGCACAAAAATTATATAAAGGTGCTTCTCACAATGCTGAATGAGCATCTATAAATATCATGGACAAGTATCATCAATCAATTATTATTAATACCACATAATCTCATTCTCTATTTTTTCCGGTACGCGGGCCTCTCACTGTTGTGTCCCCTCCCGTTGCGGAGCACAGGCTCCAGACGCGCAGGCTCAGCGGCCATAGGCTCACGGGCCCAGCCGCTTCGCGGCACGTGGGATCTTCCCGGACCGGGGCACGAACCCGTATCCGCTGCATCGGCAGGCGGACTCTCAACCACTGCGCCACCAGGGAAGCCCTTTCATTCTCTATTTTGTAAAGTCTTGGGAGTGAAGGAGATCACGGAGGGAGAATACGCAGAATCTGAAGGGAAAAGTTCTAGGGGCAGAGCCTGGGGAAAATGCAGCACTTAAGGGACTGGTGGAGGAGAAGGAAGCAGCAAAGGAAGAGGCAGAATGGTCAAATGTATGGGGGGGATCTAGAAGAGATGGTGTCTTGGAATTTATTGGATAAATTTCAAATGTCACAGAAATTTGAATTAGGATAAAGTCTGAAGCTTGACCATTGATTTGGCATATTTTGAATCTATGGGGTCTAAATGTGATCAGATTAGGGCTGTACCAATCTACCATTGGTGGAGGGGTGAAGAATTAGAGACAGCCACAGGAAGACAAAGGAAAGATACTATTTCAAGAGGTTTAATTTTTAAGAGGACAGCGGAGGATAAACGATGATAACTTGAGAAAGAAGGATTATGAAAACTTTGAAGAGCTTTTTGTTTTCCTAGAGTGGAAATAATTATAAAAATAAGTAAAGGAGCCAGGGAATGGAAAGGTTGAAGATACACAAAAGGGGAAAATGGGTGTGTTCTGGCCCCAATGAGAACAGTTGTCTCAGAAGAGAAGAAACAGATACTTTTCTGAGACAAGAGTGTGTGAGCAGGTGTTACACAAAATTGGAGAAGGGAAGAGGAAAGCAGAGAGAGAACCCCACTGATGCTGTGGGGCTGAAGCTACTCTATGCTAGAACTTGAATTTACTGAGGGTGGAGACCACTTACATTCACTGCCGTGAGGTTCAATGTCTAGTACCCTGACTCATAGAGATTGGTATTTAATACACATGTGATGAGGTGAACTATGAGTTTTTCACGCTTATTCTGGGAGAGTAAGTAATGGAAGACAAGAATGTCAGAGCAAAACAAGGATCCAATGGGAAGATCCTGTGAATGCAGGAGCATCACAGTGGCGCATAGTTTCCAGGCTTCTTTATGTTATGTCTTTAAAATTCTTTCAGGAAGAGTGAAAGAACTTAATGGAGAAACAATGAAAGTGAAAGAAAGAAAGATGAAAGAAAGTGCCAGGTAGGGATCTAATGTACAGCATGGTGTTTATAGTTAATAACATGGTACTATATATTTGACACTTGCTAAGAGAGTGAACCTTAAATGTTCTCACCACAAAGAAGAAATGGTAATTATGTCACATGATGAAGGTGTTAACTAATGCTATGGTGGTAATCATTTTGCATTATATAAGTTTATCAAATCAGCATTTTGTCACCTTAAACTTATACAATGTTATATAACGATGATTGTATCTCAATTAAAAAATCCATAAAGTGGGGGCTTCCCTGGTGGCGCAGTGGTTGAGAATCTGTCTGCCAATGCAGGGGACACGGGTTCGAGCCCTGGTCTGGGAAGACCCCACATGCCGTGGAGCAACTAGGCCCGTGAGCCACAACTACTGAGCCTGCATGTCTGGAGCCCGTGCTCCGCAACAAGAGAGGCCCCGATAGTGACAGGCCCGCACACCGCGATGAAGAGTGGCCCCCGTTTGCCGCAGCTAGAGAAATCCCTAGCACAGAAACGAAGACCCAACACAGCCAAAAATGAACAAATAAATAAATATTTTTTTAAAAAATCCATAAAGTGCCTGGACTGCAGAAGGATAGGCAAAGCTGTGCAGTTCTATGACAGAAACATTTCTTTGCTGCTCTGGCAGTAGCAACTAAGGCAAAATGAAGAATATATGCACTAGTATATTAGCTATAACTACAGCTCTAGGAAAAAAAAAATTACAAACAAGAAAATTCTTTTCTGATATTCTCCCTTACCTCTGCTCAAGCTCTCATTCCAGGATACCACTTTAAAAATAGTTTTAAATAGGGCTTCCCTGGTGGCGCAGTGGTTGGGAGTCTGCCTGCTGATGCAGGGGACGCGGGTTCGTGCCCCGATCCGGGAGGATCCCACATCCCGCATCCCGCATCCCGCATGCCGCGGAGCGGCTGGGACCGTGGGCCATGGCCGCTGAGCCTGTGCGTCCGAAGCCTGTGCTCCGCAACGGGAGAGGCCGCAGCGGTGAGAGGCCCGAGTACCGCCAAAAAAAAATAATAATAATAGTCATTTTTAATATACTCACAATGCTCAGAATTAAAGTGATCAATTAATCACTTTGTCTAGTCAGAATATTATTCTAATAAACTAATAAAATCAGGCTCTTCTTTCTACACTCTTGCACTTACTAACCTGAATTCAATTTGGCGGAAAAAAACCTGCAATCAACAGCATCTGGCAAAAGAGCAGGACCCAGTCAACCCAATGTATTACTCTCCTGAATAAACAATTTACCCAGCTCATGCCCTTTGCATGGTACATGAATAGCCTTATCTTTGTGTAATGTACGAAGGGAAGTAAATTTCAGGATGCTTTTTCTTTTCACTTTTATGGAGCATAGTTGATTAACAATGTTGTGTTAGTTTCAGGTGTACAGCAAAGTGATTCACTTATACATATACATGTATCTATTCTTTTTCAAATTCTTTTCCTATTTAGGTTATTACAGAATATTGTTCAGTGGTCCCTGTACTATACAGTAGGTCCTTGTTGGTTATCTATTTTAAATATAGCAGTGTGCTCAGGATGCTTTTTAAGTATGATAGATCATCAGCCAGGAAGAGGAGTTATCCATAAGATTCCAAGTTGGACTGCCTAGAAAATTTACCGGTAATAGAATAGGAGGGTGAATTAAAGCAGTATTATATTAGAAGGTGAATCATCACACTAAGGAAAGAAAACATAAAAGGGGAGGATAGGACTGTTGCTTGTCTTTATTTTCCAGCACTGAGAGCAATCAGTATTCTCACCGTCACTACAGTAAGACCCTTCCTTGTACACATCCTGCCCCCCAAGGAGTCAGCAAAGGAGCAGATGCTCCATAATCTTCAATTCACGATATCCGCATACATTTGTGTCACTGGAGTAATCCCATTTGATCATTTAGTCTTTGATCTAGCAATTTGCATGTGCAGGTGGCTAAGACATTGCCTTATTGGCCACTTTGTATCAGCCCCAGCACAAAGTCCTCCTGGGGTTTCACATCTACTTCACTGCATCCAGTTATGCAGTGATTTCATTCCAAACCCTCCATCATACCTCAGCAGCTGTCGTATCCAGAAGCACAATGCTCATTGTTAAGGGTTTTTTTCCTCCATTAAATGTCCTTGTTTAGTACAGTACATACCACAGACCAGATGCATTGTATGTATGTTCATTTTACATAAAATTTATTTTGGCTTATCACATTTCTCTTATTATTAATAGGCAGAGAGACTATTCTGTGGGGCTGCGTTAAAATTAACATTTTAAAGGGCACTAAGACACCACATTAGAAGGATAAATATTTTTCTAAGGGATGAAGGTATCCAACCATAAATGAACTTAATAAATATTTAACAATGTAATTTTTTAATATGGTAAAATACATGTAACATAAAACTTACCATTTTCACCTTTTAAAGTATACAACTCGGTGCATTCACATTGTTGTACAACCGTCACTACTATCCACTTCCAGAACGTTCTCATCCAAACTGAAAGTCTATACTCATTAAACAGTAACTCCTGTTCCTTCCTACTCCAGCCCCAATAACCACTACTTTACTCAATGTCTCTATGAATTTGACTGTTCTAGGTACCTCATATACGTGGAATCATACAGTATTTATTCTTTTTTTGTCTGACTTACACCGATTAAGATAATGTTTTCAAGGCTCACCCATGGTGCACCATGTATCAGAATTTCGCTCCTTTTTAAGGCTGAATAATCTTCACTTGTAGGTATATATCACATTTTGATGATCCCTTTATGTGTTGAATGAATTTGGTTTCTTATCTTTTGGGAATTGTGAATAATGTTAGTATGAACATGGGAGTAAAGATATCTATTCCAGTCTCTGTTTTCAATTCTTCTGGGTATATACCTAGAAGTGGAGTTGCTGGATCATATGGTAACTCTGTTTAGTTTTTTGAGGAACCACCATACTATTTTTCACAGTGGCTGCATCATTTTATATTCCCACCATCAATGCACAGCAGTTGTGTTTCCACATCCTTACCAACACTTGATATTTTCATTTTCTCGCTTTCTTTTTCTTTTTTCATAATAGCCACCTAATCGGTATTAATATAAAATTAAATTTGAAAAAGAGTGAGTGAATTTATGTCCTCATCTGAAGAAATCTAAATCTAAAGCGATAGAATTGTTACCTCTGCCTCAATCCTATTTCTTATATGCCTTTGTCTTAAAAGGTGATGTTTGCTATACTGCCACCTCAGGCAAGCAAGTTTTGGGAGAATATATAAGGAATTCACCAAAGATAAACTTTAATACTCCCTTTGGTTTCTTTGGTGCTTCATATCATCATTATCTTCTTGGTCAAGTTGAGATTATCTGTTTCTTTCCATAAAGCTGCAAAATTATCCTCACCAACACAATCATAAGAATAATCCAACACAATGGCAGTTTTCCATTGAAAAGCAAATGTTACCAGCATATCCTATAGGATTCATTCATCCATTCATTCATTCATTTGTTCCAGATTTTACTGTGAGTTTATTCTCCCCAGCACTGTGCAACAGAAGTTTCTGTGATGATAGAGGTATTCTACAGCTGCCCTATCCAATATGTTAGCCACTAGCTATATGTGGCTATTGACTATGTAAAATATGACTACTTCCACTGAAACTTAAAATAATTAAACTTTAATTAATATAACTAAACATTCAGTTCCTCTGTCACACTAGCTACATTTTAGGTCCTCAATAGGCACAAACAGCTAGTGGTTAGAGTGTTAGTGCAGGTTTAGATGGATACACTGAGAAATTGCTTATCATCTTTCTCCTAGTTAGTCAAAGTCTGGTCATTAAAACACACAAATATTGTTTGTAATAAAGGGTAGTACAGGTAAGTGCTAAGACCTACTGAAACACAAATGAAATAGAGACACGTTTCCTGGGGGGAAATTAGGAAATGCTTCAAAAAGAGAGGTAATAATTATGTTATATCTTGAAGGATGATTATGACCTCACTAGACAGAAAAGGAAAAGGATATTTTACGTAGATAGAAAGACAAAGGCAATGACTTGGAAACAAAATGGTGTGTTGAGGGATAGTGAAGTGTGTGGTGTATTAAAAGAGACACTATGCCTAGGGAGAAGTGAGACAAATGGAAAAAAGTTAGAAGAGTAATCCAGAATCTGAGTGTGAAGGGCGATATACTGAATACTTCAGACTTGCATCATATAAAGAGTCAACAAAAATAATGAATAAGTAAGGGTACATCATGAATTTGTTCATTTCCTAAAATAGTTCCTTTCCTTGATCAGAGTAATGATAAAGAGCATTAATTGAAAGGAATTGAAATTAATGGCCTGGGTGTAATTATTTTTGTGACATAGAGGCTTTAAAAAAAAATTCACCTTTTTTCAGGGAAGGTTATAAATAGAAGATTCTCTCACTGGCTAAAGCAGGCCATTCTTAAACTCTTTTAAATTACTACCCAATACTTAAGTAATCTAAGACTTGTTTAGCACAAACCATGTTTGTTTGGTATTCTGTTGTTCACTGCAGAATAAAAAGCAAATTATTACAGAAACTGCCTGTGACAGTAAATAAGCAGGTGGAGTTGTTTTACAGTCTTCCTAGTTCCTGACTCCAGAGTAAAGTTCAATATAATATGTACCGTGCACTGAAACAATTTCCTTTCTAAATTTTTTTGATTGGATTAATATTTTAGGGTACTTATTCAAGGGCTACAACATTAATCGGAAACTCTTTCTGGGACTGATCCAGTGGGTAAAGACTCTGCACTCTCTCAATGCAGGGGGCCCGGGTTCGATCCCTGGTTGGGGAACTAGATGCCACATGCCACAACTAAAGATCCCACATGCCACAACAATGACCTGGCGTGGCCAAAATAAATAAATAAATATTTTTTTAAAAATTAAAAAAAAAAGAAGCTCTTGGCTGTTGTGCTAAAATGTTCTGCCTCCAGGTTATAATTCACCTGGCAAATGGTCAATCATGCTTCACTCCTAGAATGTTCCGTGTTTCTTCCTTTGATCTATTGAAGTACATTTCTAAGGTAACTTTGCTACTGTCCTATAAACAAGGAAAGTGTGTCTTTGGGATATTCATTAATATTCTCTATAAAGAACTAAAACTAAAGTAAATGATTATAGACATAGCTAAGGGTTCATTACACATGAACAATTCCCATACCTTTCAAAGAGATTGTCATAAAAGGCATTCGTCTTTAATTATGGCTGAATATAAACCTATTTGGGTTGAAATCTTAATTAATGCTTTTCATTCTGGGTCATTAACATTTTGATGATTCAGTAAGATGACAGGGCACATACCAACCTGGCAGAAATGACCAGAAAAACGTGTCTTAAATGAGGACAGTTGTCATGTAGTCTTATAATCCATCCACATATGGAACATTTGTATATGACTGTCACATTTCTTAGTATAGGAAGACTAAAATCAACTGCAGATCAATCAAAGACCTGAATATAAAAAGCAAAATTTTAAAACTTTTAGGAAAAATGTTCATGATTTCACAATAGGGAATGGTTTCTAAAACAAGATGTAAAAAGGAGAAGCCATAATGATAAAAGATAAGATACAGCCTATGGAAAAATGTTTGCAATGCACATACCAAAAATGAATTAGAATATAGAACATATAAAGGATTTCTAATAAATCTATAGGAAAAGTGCCTCAGTAGAAAAATGCGTAAAATATATGTTTTAGCAATTTACCATAGAGGAAAGATGCTCACTGCACATATAATCAGAAAAGGCATATTAAAACCATTCAAATGATAAAACTGGGAAATGTGACAATATTAAATGTTGACAAGGATAGATAGAATGGTAGATCACATGAATGCACTTGCAAACTGTAAATGCTGCAAGCACTGTGTAGGATTTGGGCAATATCTGAATAAAGGAAAGAAGTAAAACCCACATAATCAAGCAATTGTACTCATAGTCATATGTCTAAAAAGTATTGAATATTGGCACTGTAATACATGTCCTCCAAAAAAAATCATTTCTACAGTGTCTACTATAGTGGGAAATTAGAAATGCCTATTAATGAGACAGGGAAGAGTAAACTGTAGTAGGTTTATTAAAAAGGAATACTATACAGCAATGAAAATTAATGAAGTAGATCTCTCTGTACCAACTTCAATAAATCACATAAACTAATATTTCCAAGGATGCCTATAGTATGTTACAATTTATATAAATATTTAGTTATTTAATACAATACTACATATGATTGAAGGGTGTACATATACTTAGTAAAATCAAGAAGAAATGCATGGGAATCATAATTGCAAATTTACAATGCTGGTTACCTCAGAGGTAGATACAATCTGAAAAAGTACATAGAGAAGTTCAATTTTATTTTTAATATGTACTTAATCTGGGTGGTAATTCACAAATATTTGTTTCACTGTTTTCTCTGGTTTTGCCAAATGAATGTGACATACTAATAAAAAGTCAGAGTCATTAAAAGCTCCAAGAACTCTGCACAGCAGCACTTCAACTCTAAAGGTTATCTTTCAAAATTCTGCTCTTGAGAAGTGTGCCTTCCTGATGCAGGCCTCTTTAATTTCAGTAAGAATGAATTACATGATTTAACTGACTGTACTCTGTAATCAAATCTTTCTTTGAAGCACAGCAATCCAGGAAGCCATGCTCACAGCTCTCAATAACTAAGAAGCTATGCTGATGGTTCCTCCCCCAACTGCCAAATTAATCTCCATATTACCTGGCTGAGCTGAGGAATAAGCATTGTGATAAACTCCAAGTGCCTGGTTACACCTGAAATGCTTGCTGAAATGTGGATTCCAGAATCCCACTCCCATATGTTCTAATGTGTTCAATTTAGTGGGGGAGGGGAGTCCAGGCAGTGGTATTTTAAGTGTTATTTTTGTTGATTTGGAGGTCTTCTTGGTTCAATGGACAAAGTTTGAGAAATACTGCTTCGAGGAATTCAGTCTCATGGTGGAAATGAAATAAACAAACGCAATGGAATTTTGGAGATATTATTAAGAAAGGATTAGAAAGAGACATATTTAAATCCATTTGCTTAACATGAAAGTCTTCACAGAAGAGGTGACAACTGTTTTGTGTTTTCAAAGATCACCCAAGGATCAAGAAAGTGAGAAACGTTCTGGGCAGAAGTTCCAGCATAAACAAAAGCAGAGAGTAATGACATATCCTGAGTATGTGAGAAAATGCAAGTCGATTTTCACAGCAAATGATAAAGCTGGAGGCTGAAAAGAGAGGAATTCTGGGTCCAGATGATAGAGTACCTTAAATAACATGATAAAGAGTTTGGACTTCATTGTTTGTGCTCTAGAAAGATGACTCTGCAGGCATAATACATACGAATTCAAGTGGGGCAAGAATGGAGGTGAGGTGATAGCTTAGAAGGCTGATCCTAGGAAGCATGAGTAGGAGTTGAGTGCAGGTCTGTCTGTGGGAAGAAGAGGTTGGGTTCAAGAAAAAGAAAATCATCAGTACATATTTTTTTCACTGCTTGAATGTAGTGGATACGACAGAGGGATGCATCAAAGATGAATTTTTCTGGATACATGATGTGCTATTGATGAATTGGAAATTCAAGTAGAAGAGCAAGTTTGGCAGGAAGGATAACGCATGTGGCTTCAAATGATTTTTTTTACTATATTTTCCTTTAAAATATTTGTAATTCATCTCTACGTGGAGATGTCAAGTAGCTCCCTGGCAATATAAATGTGGCAATCAGGAGCAACACATGGAATAAAGATATAAAATTTAGATTTCATTATTGAAACACTAGATTTGCATCACACCATCTGGGGTGACTGAACAGAATGAGAAGACAATAAGGGCTAAATTTAGTAATATAATTAGCAAATAGAAAATTATAGTTGACAGATAATTTATGTAAAATATATAATATAAATTAAAACCAAATTAGATGGCAGACGTTGTAATTCATTGGGAATTTCAGAGGTGTGTAAAAACTATGAGGATTGGAATAGACAGAGAAATTTCATGGTGGAGGAGAAGCATGAACCTTCTTACAAGTGAACAGGGTTTGGCCAAGGGGAGGCTCTTCCAGATCAGAGAAGCCATGTGTACAGAAAGGTGAAAGTGGAGGTGTACAATTTTCAATCTGAAAATAACTTGATGGATTCTTCCCAGACTGCTTGGCCATATCTGTCCACATTTCAAAGCAAATGATGAAGGCCCCATTTCACCCCTCTTCTCTGACCTCAAAAGATGATGATACAGTTGGGGTGGGGGGGTAGAGGTGGAGCTTTCTTACTAAAGAAGTTATGGCTATGACATCCTTGGAAAGTTGCTGTTTACAGAAGATTGGTCTGGGGGAAATGCAAAGTGTGGTTTGGACAAGAAAAAGATATTTAAGAGGTTCAGAAATTATGACTTCTGAAACAAAATTCAAAAAATAATAACTTTTTATTTAAATATGAGGGAAAAATAGGTCCATGACATGCAGGAAAAGCATGTACTATATCATGAAAAAGAGCTTGTTTCCAATGGTGAATCTGCCCCTTATTTGCTGAATGGTTATGTATATTTTGCTTAACCTCTCTGAGATTCAGTCTCTTCGTAAGTTAAAGAAATCTAATAGTCTATTTCAAAAGCGTGATGTGAGGATTGAATGAAATATCTATTGCAACTAGGGTGTCTAACACTAGACAGTTTTCCCCAGTTACTACAGTTTTCCCCAGTTACTCTTCTAGGACCTTTATTTCCTATAGAATTAGGGTAATTGGCTGGTCCCTATAGCATATATTTTAGGTATAAACATGAATGCATCAACAATACTACTGCTCACTCAACTCAACAGCAAGTTTAGAGAGATAAATGATAATGTGACCAGGTCATAATTCTAGCCTACTATATGCTATTATGTTTTTGTTTCTGAGCTCACAGATCTCAGAGAAAGAGAAAAATCAGTTGAGTTTTCTGGATGATAAGGAGGTGCTCATTCTCTAGTGGATTGGATGGAACCCCACCCCAAATGGGGCATTGCACCTGCTCATTTATCAAGCTGCCAAGGGCTGGCTTTGCTGTCTTGCTTTTTTTTTTTTTTTTTTTGCGGTATGCGGGCCTCTCACTGTTGTGGCCTCTCCCGTTGCGGAGCACAGGCTCCGGACGCGCAGGCTCAGCGGCCATGGCTCACAGGCCCAGCTGCTCCGCGGCATGTGGGATCCTCCCGGACCGGGGCACGAACCCGCGTCCCCTGCAATGGCAGGCGGACTCTCAACCACTGCACCACCAGGGAAGCCCCTGCTGTCTTGCTTTTTTCTTTTAAAATTCACATCTTGCAGTATTTTGAGTTGCTCAGCCTCATAATGTAATTAACATACTAAACCTTGCTTAAATAGAAATAGCTCCTACTGTACCAAGTATAGATAATGCCAAAAGGTGCGATCTCACAGTTGAGTATAACATTAGTTTCCAAATGTTGCATGCAAGTGCATAGCTTCCCTTTCATTTCTGATCAATGTTATTTGTATCTGAATTGAATCTTATAATTTAAAATAAAAGAACTATATAGACCAACAATATTCTCTTTGGGGAGATATTAGGGTATTTTTCTTTATTTTGTACAGTACAGGGTAAGAGAAAGTCAGCTTTAAACCTACAGGACTCTCTGGGCAGCTGTGAGTCTCTCCCCCCAAACCCCACACTCAGCACAGGTGCTGGATCACTGGAAATTACTAACCCTTCGCAGGATACAGCCTAGAAGATGATAACACTGGTTCAAGGACAAGGGAAGGGAAGGGAAGTAAAAGGAAGTAAGTGGGAAAATAGAGCAAACATGATTAGCAGCTGTTTTCTGAAGCAAGCTTCCATCAGGGATCTGCAGCTGTGTCATTGTGCTTCAGTTCTGCAGATTATACAAGGGTAAATTGGAAGACTCATGGAGCAAAACTGATATGTGGAGAAAGGTTAAAGGCAGTCCAAAATCTATGGCAATGATATGCCCTAACTCCCTACTTACTCCTCAGTTTCACCCTTTCCCTTTCTTATGGGAAGAAGCTAGATGCCTAAGAAACAAAGTCCTCCTACTAACTAGACATTTGTTCTGGGTTGCTGCTATTGATGATTTTGGTATTTCTTCTGTTTTGGGAGAGGAAGGAAAGGGGTTGATGGAACACCAGCGAATCCTTTAATAAACCCCTTAATAAACTCAACATGCTGTATGCCTTCCAGAACGCTTTCAAAAGAACTACAAGTACCTCCTCAAGATAAAGAGGAGATACCAGGATATGGGTGGAAAACTAAGTCTCAAAATACTCGGTGCTAGGAGCATCCAGTTTGGGTCTGAAAGCCTAGCTGCCAGGCTTCTAGTTGGCTGCCTAATAAATAGGTGGATTCTCACAATATTTTGTTTAGTATTACATCCTACTTGCCACACAACCACAATGAAGGGCACAAATGTAATGAAATATTATTGTCTTATCCCATGTGCTCTGAGGAGTATATTTCCTCTGAAAGATCCCCATTCAAGCAACCAACATCCCCATGTGGACCATTCCTTAGGGTCCTTAATCTATGCCCCTTCCTCCAAGTGTTCAGCGGGGGTTGGCAATCCACCTTGAATTAAACAATCTCCCACCACTATTTGGAAATACACAAACCATCTCTTCACAGCCCTTCGTACCACAGAGCCTGGTACAATCGCTTAAAAAGAAACAGGACAGATGACCCAGAGGAATTTACAAGGTCAGGGCACTCCCCGGTGGGGGCGTGAAAGGGTGGGAGGTGCTGAGGTCAGGGTTAAATGACACTGCCAAATGAAGCCCCCCCTGCCCTGCCACCTCCTTCCTTCATCTCTAGAAGGAGTCTCCAGTGAGCTCCCGCGTCTGGAAGCCTGCCCCTTCCGTGCCGCAGAGAGGTTAGGAAGCGCATTTCAAAGCCGCATCTAAAGCAGCCCACTTAAAAGGGCCAAGAAAAGCCTGGCCGATGACCAGAAATGGCCCAAATCACTTGCTGCCGTTCTCTTCTCGCAGCCTCATTAGCGTTTCCCTTCTTTCCTCTTTGCCCTCTTTCCCCTTAGGGTACAAGTCCTCTCGGAAGCTTGGGGTGCACCCTAGGGATTTTCGGTTGGCGGCTGCAGCTCTGACCCGGGGCTGGAATGAGATGCTTTAGCATTCCGTCTGCCTATCCCACCTGTGGCCCCTGTAAGGATAGATAACCCGGGACCTCTGCGGCCAGGCGCGCGCGTCCAGCTCCGGCCCCTCGGGGACCTTGTGGCGCGTGGCTGCTGGGCGCAACCTCCGCAGCGCCGTAACCCCCTGCGGAGCGGCAGCCGGCTTGCCACGCCGAGCTCCCTCTCCACCCGCCCGCAGAGCTCTGCCCGCCTCTTCCCATTGTGTCCGCAGTGCTGCGGGGCTGAGCCATGCGCCCGCCGCATCCGCGCCAACCCCCGAGCTGCAGGCGGGAGGAGACCGGGAGAGAAGAGGGGGCAGGGAGAAGGACCGAGAAGGGCACAGCGCTTCATCCGTAATGCAGAGGCACCTGGACCTCCCTGCAATACGTTTTACAGTTAAACGCTACCAACTAGAGCGCTTCCTGACACGTCCCCACGCGTGTGGTTTTTGTGTGTGAAAGATGGGACGCACCTTGTTCATTCATCTATCTGCGCTTCATCCTCTTGTCCCCCTCAGAAAAAGTTCCCCCTCTCTTAGCTTTAAGCCTCCATCTCCTCCACATCAGCACTCCATTTCCAGGCAAAAACTGCAGATTGAAAACACAGGTCTTGAAAGACCCCACTACATATCACGAAGAGTTTACCAAAATTCACCTAGTAATGCTGATTTTCAAAGCCCCCGTTCTCATCCTCCTTCTTGGAAAATGCTTTCAAAGTTTGGGAGCTCAAATGGTCTTGGACCTGGTGGTTTCTGCACCCCAGTCCCCAATCATGAACCGCGGTGCGGTCAGAGACACCGAGATTACGCGGCAAAGTTGCCCAGCACCAACCCAGCAGGCCGCTGATGCTAAGAGCATCCTAAGAGGCAGCTCTTCTGTATGTCCCTGGGAAGCCCAAATGCGCGACGTAACCTCCCCCAACAAGGATTAACTCAACCACACACAACAGACACAAATCCCGGAAACTTCTTTGTGAAGCAGGCTCAAGCCCACTCTGAAGGGACATTCAGCACAACTTGCAAGGAAATAAATAAACATCTCACTCCTACAGGGAAACTTGTTGAATCCCGCCGAGCGGAAGGCTGCAATTTCCGATTTAGCCTGAAGGTTTTTGATTCTACCCACAAACATCCCGGTGCACTAGTCACAATTTCTAGACAAACTGCAGAGTGCTTTCCGCACCCATTCTGCACTCCAATCACCACCGCTATGAAGCCGAGCGTGTGCCTCTAGACAATTCGAAAGCCGGCTGTCACTATCTTTGCCACCATTT
Organism: Delphinapterus leucas; assembly: GCF_059928025.1. Classification (NCBI taxonomy): domain Eukaryota; kingdom Metazoa; phylum Chordata; class Mammalia; order Artiodactyla; family Monodontidae; genus Delphinapterus; species Delphinapterus leucas. The sequence continues at coordinate 33,158,996 of NC_143132.1, forward strand.
GGGAGACTTACCCCTTGATAAGACTGTTTTCAGCAATCTAGCGGCTCCGCGGTGCAGGCGCAGCTCTCCAACTTTGCTGGGCACGGAGACCTTCCGAGTTCAACCAAGCAAAAGCTGTCTGTGACTTACAAATATAGGAGTGGGAAATAGGGAGAGAGTGAAGTCGGGTTTCTTCTCAGTATCAGCACCCTGGAAGAATCCAGTCGTTCTTCAGTACAGGATTCTTTCAACCGCGTTATCTGTATTACTATTAATGAGCAGAGCAGAGGGCATTGCATGCAAATAGGTCCAAGTGCGCGCTTCTATTGGTGGCTGCGGAGGCCCCTGGGTCCTACTGCTCTGGCGCTAAACTACGCAGCAACACTACGCACGCAGCTTCGGAGGCGCAGAGGGGAAAATGGATTTAATTGACTCGTTACCTCTGGTATTGTAATGCCTGCTGCGATGTTTAACGGAGGAAAAATACCCCTCACATTTAAACTCATGTCATGTGATCTATCATTTCATATTTGCTTTTAATTGCCTGTGTGGATTGGCTTTGAACATACAAAGGCTTTTTGAAAGAACATTTTCTGGGGAAAATCCACACAGATACATTTGGCAGGAAAACCCTCTTTTTTTTTTCTGTTATGCATTATTCGGATGTAAATCCAGGAAATATTTATATAGTCAGATACTTCTGCCTTTCACTTAAGTAAAATAGCATCTAATTTTATTCTTGAAAGTGCATGACTACTCAAAATAAACAGGTTAAAATGGCAGAAGCTAAAATATGAACGTTAAGATATTTGGGATATATTTTTTAAAGACTACTGAAAAAAATGCCATCCATGACGATGCCATGGGCATCTTTTTTTATTTTGCAAAATAGGAAATTTAGAAATATTTTATTAGTGAGTATTGACACAAAAATATAAATCAGCATAAAGATATTGATGTCACAATATGTCAAGCATTCACTATTCATTGCCACATTTTCTTTTTACAGTTTCTCTCTTTGCAAGCCCATTAGTGATGCAAATTGGCACAATGAGATTTAAAGTGAGGCAGGCCTGTGGTGACTGGCAATCTTGAAATATTGTAATGTTGTGCAAAAAACCCTCCAGTACATCATCATTAAAGGTAGTTATCTTAAAAATTAGAATATTAATAGCTGAATCTTAATATATATAAATTTAAAGCCCTTAAGCGTGCTTTTCCCTGACCTTTAATTTTGTGGAAGGCAAGAAATCCTGCCTGAAATGACACAGACTCTCCACCAAGTTCCATCTAAGATATTTGCTGATATTACAACTTAGGAAATAACATAATTTTATTGGGTTTTAGATGTAAATAGTAATGTAAATTTAATTACAAAATTATGTCTGTAATTTACAGCTCAATGCTGTTAGAAAGTGATACACTGAATAAGGTCAGTAGCAACCAACTCATAAATTCACCAGCCATGTGTAAAGTAAATAAATGAAAACACAAAATGCAAAAATACAACAGAATTGAGATCTTATTCCAAACACATGTATAGCATTTGAATTTATGTAGTGTGTGCTACGATCCTTCTTCATTTCCATAACTCCTTCCCCTTGTAGCCTCTTCCCTTCCCCCATCAGTAACCCTTGACAACAGAAGTGTTACTTCAAGTCCAGGTTGCTTTTGCTGCTTTCCAGACCTACCTTACAGATTACATCCTTGTAGGGAACAGAATTAACTCTTACAGGACTGAGATGTAAAAGAAGAGTTTCCTTCAGCGGTTAGAAAATCCAGCATTGTTAGGTGTATTTCCAAAGTTTTCATCAAACATATATATTTGAAACATCCGTGACCACTAATTCAGAGTGAAAAGACATAATCAATTGGCATTACATCAGAGTCAATTTGCTGCATTTCCCCATTACTATTATGTCTCTGGAATGTCTTTTGAAATGACATTTTACACAGAGTTATTACAATCACTTTAGCCCAGGTTAAGAAATTTTCAATTTACAATAGAGTTAACATAAAAATATCAAGATATTACTGTATTCGGTATAAGAGTTTAAAGGACTCATTATCTGTAAAAGAAAAAAAGGCTGTTATTTGGTCTAGTAAGGAAAGCACAATGACCAGGCAAAGTTGAATGGAGATGACTGATAGTCAATTCTTTTTTTAAAACAAGTATATTATTGGTCTTTCAAGTTCTTGCTACAAGTGGACTTGAAAAAATAATCGTTTGCAGTCTCAGTGCAAATTGGAAGTTCTGCATTTAATGAATATCTTTTTTAGAACTGAGAAAATATGTGTTTTATTCAGGCAGAGTTTGTACAAAATTAATGCAATTTATCTATGACTATAATTTAATAGAGAAGTTGAATAGTGGACAAATATGATAGTGCATAAAAGAAAATAAATAAATAAAAACAAGCCTATTAACACATTTAGCATAAAATTGTTTGATCAGTTCTCACTTTCTACATAAAAGGCTGAAGCAAATATACAGCAAGGTAACTAGAATCATAAATTCAACTTATTAGTTTTTCAGGAAAAAATATATTCTACATCTCTTCAATGAGTTACTGGTGTTTATCCCAGTTATTCTTATATGTTATGAAATAGATAATATATATGATTTATATAATATATATTTATAACTATTGAAAGTATTTTACCTTATTGGATACTAGGGTAATAATTGTTTTAAACAATAATATTGATGTCACAACAGTTTTCATCCTCAGATATGTAGGAATATCGTTGATCTATTCTTTACTATCTGAAGTATTGTTGGATTCCTCTTTTGGTTGGTGCAGTTTTCAAGGACAATATATGCTCTGTCAAAAACTGATTTCCATTATGCCCTTGGATCATGATGACAATATCTTATTGTGGCTAACGTGAACATCTATAAAAGTTGGAAAGCAAAACACACCTGGCATATTCCTGTATGCCATTACTATAATCAGCTTACTTTCTAAATTTAAATAGGTAAACATGTAATAGTATACCATTAGGTAAAATTTAATGAGCTCTAATGACATTCAGCTACTAGTCAAGCTATTTTAAACAATTCTTTGTGTCTTTAATAATTTTGAAATATGTACAGGTTAAAAAATTCCAAAGCCATAGAGAATAATTCATTTGTCTACTTTAAATAGAACATTAATTCGTGTCTGATTTTTGACAGATGAAAAGGAATATTAGCAGACATATAAATTATACTTTGAAAGTAGAAATATAAAAGTAAGAATGTGGTTAAATGGGCATTTTTTTCGGGTGTAAATCAGCAATATGTATACTAATTGCTAATTAGGATGCTATGATATATTAAATAATTGTGCTAAAATGCCTTCTAACTAATGTAGAAAGTTGCAAGAGGTTACGTTTACATATGCAGTTTATATACTAATTTGGATTAATTGCTAAATCAGGTAAAGAAAGTACAACTCAAAAGTTAAAAATAAATCTGTATAAGATAGTAAACTTGAGAAAAAATAAGGAACTTAAAAAAGGTGAACTAAATTTGATACTTAGTAGAAGAGATGAGAACTTCATGGTACCATAATTTTGGTAAGACAATCACCATGAATGGAATGTTCGTAATATGTAGAATTCTAATAAAAATTGGCAAGAAAAAGAGGCATGGAGGAGGATAGTTTACTCTATATCAAACAGGATTATAAAGCAAGTAAGATAAAAGTTGACAATAAAAATGTAGAAGTGAAATACTTTGGCAAAAGATGAAAGCACAAACAACAAAACAAAAGAGAAATTGGGTAAGAATCTGTTATAGTACCTTGAGATTAGAGAAAATGTTAATAAACATTGTTTTTATTCAAGTACTAAATTCTTAAGCATATTGTTACCTATTTTCCTACAAAATCTGTGAATAAAAGCTTCAAATATTTTTTCAAAAAATGAGAAAAAATGTAAACTTACCTAAAATGCTTATAAACTATCAGATAATTTTTAGTTACAGCAAACAAACAAATGAATATGGATGTAGATATCTAAAACACCACTTATATATATTGGGGGATAAACATCCAATCAATTTTCTGTATGTTTGTTATAGCAAGGCTAATAGTCAGATGTGGTTTGCCCTTCAAAATATAATTTAGAGGGAACTTTGTACTAATCAAATTCTAACATATTTAAAAGCCACTCATTTAGTCTGTTTTAAGGACTCCTTTAGGACTTGCATAATAAAATAATTTTAACTATGTTCTATTTATATACCATAGTTCTTAGGCTGTTAAATTCAGTTAAATTTTAATGTTATTTGCTTTTGTCCTAGACCAACCTCTGCCTGTACAAAAGCTAATATTAAAGTTAAGGGTCACTTGCTCATTTAGTGAATACTAAGTCTACTTTCATATGGCATTATGTTGGACACATAAAAGTAGATAAAGCTACAATAGAAATTAAGAACAAATATTTTTATTTAAAAGGAAAGAGAGATGAATACAATAGCAAGATCTTCTAAGAAGGAAGGGATTGCAAAATATATATTTTAGCATTAAATAATAGCAAATATAGTAGTCTGTGTTTCCTATGCTGGGAGATTAATAACAGAAAGTCTCCTTGCAAATAAGGTTCTGTTCCTTCTTTTCACTACTTTTAAAATACCTTCCCCTGTCATATCTCCCAGAAAGGAGCTTTCTTCTTAAGCAACGTTCAAATGTAGGTAATCAATGTATACCTAGTTTTGAGCAAAGAATCAAATTTTAGTGGTTTTCATTCGAAGTATCTGTGCAATACTTAGGCCCAACAAATCAGTTTTCTCACTATTTGGTTTCTTTTCTTCATGTAGTAAATACATCTTAGTCTTCAATTGTATGATCCACTTGTTAAATAATAGTTGCTTTAGATTACATAGGTAGGTAGGTAGAGTGGGCAAGAGAGAGGTGATGATGGATAAAGAGCAATAGGGAAATAACTGAGAAAGTAGATTAAGAGCAGATTTGGACTCTGGAATTGGTGATGGAAAATGGCTGTGACATTTTCGTAATATAATTACATTCAGTAAGTTTTTAAAAAGTACTAAATATTCATACAATGTTTGTTTTAAACACAGAGCTCTAAAAATGGAACATGGGTTTTAAAGGGCTGGAGATCCTAGTAATTCAGTTCTGACAGCCAAGCAAATTAATTTCAAAAATAAAAAATAGGATAAGAATAGCAAAATTTTAAAAATAAAGATTGGTTCAGACTGAAAGAATAGTTTTTTGTTAGTTTGTTTTCTTGTGGTATGAGGGTCTCTCACTGCTGTGGCCTCTCCCGCTGTGGAGCACAGGCTCCAGATGCGCAGGCTCAGCGCCCACGGCCCACGGGCCCAGCCATTCTGCGGCATGTGGGATCCTCCCGGACCGGGGCATGAACCCGCATCCCCTGCATCGGCAGGTGGACTCCCAACCACTGCACCACCAGGGAAGCCCTGAAAGAATAGTTTTGGAAAGGCTAAAAGCTAGAAGTAAGGCTTGGAGAATCAAAGTAGAGCAGCCATACTCTATTTCCTGAGAGATACAGTACAAAGTTAACAGGTACCTAAAAATTGGGAGCTACTTAGATCCTAAGTTTGCTTTTACTCTATTCATTGAGGTAAAACAATTCCAAATTTGAACAGATATAATACTCATGATTAAGAAGAGATTAAGTCTTCCCTGGTGGTGCAGTGGTTGAGAGTCCGCCTGCCGATTCAGGGGACACGGGTTCGTGCCCCAGTCTGGGAAGATCCCACATGCCGCGGAGCAGCTAGGCCTGTAAGCCATGGCCGCTGAGCCTGCGCGTCCAGAGCCTGTGCTCCGCAACGGGAGAGGCTACAACAGTGAGAGGCCCGCGTACTGCAAAAAAAAAAAAAAAAAAAGAAGAGATTAAACATATTAAAAATCATTGATATATGTGTATTGTAATCATGGGTGACTTTTTTTCCTTTTTCTGTTTTTTGTTTGCTTAACATTCCATAAGGCACATATATTAATTTTCTTGTTAAAGAAATAAATTAAAAAGCAAATATGAACATTAAATCAAATAATAAAACATATTTCAGTTTTATTTCCTATTATCTTAGGAAGGTCACTAGCCTTTTGGACCTCAGATCACTTTTCTCTAATGTGGGAATGAAATCTTATTATGGTAAGAATAACATGTGTGATAAGGTTTTCTAGACTCCACGTTTTAAAAGTAATGTTGAGACTTCCCTGGTGGCTCAGTGGTTAAGAATCGGCTGCCAATGCAGGGGACACAGTTTCGAGCCCTGGTCCGGGAAGATCCCACATGCCAGGTAGCAACTAAGCCACAATTACTGAAGCCCGCACGCCTAGAGCCCGTGCTCCACAAAGAGAGAAGCCACTGCAATAAGAAGCCCATGCACTGCAACGAAGAGTAGCCCCCGATCGCTGCAACTAGAGAAAGCCTGCACGCAGCAACGAAGACCCAACGCGACAATAAATTTTCTTAAAAGTAAGGTTAATCAATATTTAAAAAGCACCTAGCGGAGGAGCTTCAAGATGGCGGAAGAGTAAGACGCGGAGATCACCTTCCTCCCCACAGATACACCAGAAATACATCTACATGTGGAACAGCTCCTACAGAACACCGACTGAACGCTGGCAGAAGACCTCAGACCTCCCCAAAGGCAGGAAACTCCCCACGTACCTGGTAGGGCAAAAGAAAAAAGAAAAAACAGAGACAAAAGAATAGCAACAGGACCTGCACCACTGGGACGGAGCTGTGAATGAGGAAAGGTTTCCACACACTAGGAAGGCCCTTGGCGCGCAGAGACTGCGGGTGGTGGAGGGGGTAGATTCGGGGCCGTGGAGGAGAGCGCAGCCACAGGGGTGCGCAGGGCAAAGCAGAGAGATTCCCGCACGGAGGATCAGTGCCGACCAGCACTCACTGGCCTGAGAGGCTTGTATGCTCACCCGCCGGGACGGGTGGGGGCTGGGAGCTGAGGCTCGGGCTTCGGTCGGATCCCAGGGAGAGGACTGGGGTTGGCCCCGTGAACACAGCCTGAAGGGGCTAGTGTGCCACAGCTAGCCGGGAGGGAGTCCAAGAAAAAGTCTGGAGCTGCCAAAAAGGCAAGAGACTTTTTCTTGCCTCTTTGTTTCTTGGTGAGCGAGGAGAGGGGATTAACAGCGCTGCTTAAAGGAGCTCCAGAGATGGGCGTGAGCCGCGGCTATCAGCGCGGACCCCAGAGACGGGCATGAGACGCTAAGGCCGCTGCTACTGCCACCAAGAAGCCTGTGTGCAAGCACAGGTCACTCTCCACACTTCCCCTCCCGGGAGCCTGTGCAGCCCGCCACTGCCAGGGTCCTGGGATCCAGGGAAAACTTCCCCGGGAGAACACACGGCACACCTCAGGCTGGTGCAACGTCATGCCGGCCTCTGCCACCACAGGATCGCCCCGCATCCGTACCCCTCCCTCCCCCCGGCCTGAGTGAATCAGAGCCCCCGAATCAGCTGCTCCTTTACCCCGTCCTGTCTGAGTGAAGAACAGACGCCCTTAGGCGACCTACACGCAGAGGCAGGACCAAATCCAAAGCTGAACCCCAGAAGTTGTGCGAACAGAGAAGAGAAAGGGAATCTCTCCCAGCAGCCGCAGAAGCAGTGGATTAAATCTCCACAATCAACGTGATGTACCCTGCATCTGTGGAATACCTGAATAGACAACGAATCATCCCAAATTGAGGAGGTGGACATTGGGAGCAAAGATATATATATTTTTTCCCCTTTTTCTCTTTTTGTGAGTGTGTATGTGTATGCTTCTGTGTGTGATTTTTGTCTGTATAGTTTTACTTTTACCATTTGTTCTAGGGTTCTGTCCATCCTTTTTTTTTTTTTTTACTTTTTAAAATATTTTTAAAATAATTATTTTTTATTTTAATAACTTTATTTTATTTTATCTTTCTTTTTTCCTATTTTTTTCTCCCTTTTATTCTGAGCTGTGTAGATGAAAGGCTCTTGGTGCTCCAGCCAGGAGTCAGTGCTGTGCCTCTGAGGTGAGAGAACCAACTTCAGGACACTGGTCAACAAGAGACCTCTCAACTCCACATAATATCAAATGGCGAAAATCTCCCAGAGATCTCCATCTCAATGCCAAGACCCAGGTCCACTCAACGACCAGCAAGCTACAATGCTGGACACTCTATGCCAAACAACTAGCAAGACAGGAACACAACCCCATTCATTAGCAGAGAGGCTGCCTAATATCAAAATAAGGCCACAGACACCACAGAACACACCACCACATGTGGACCTGCGCATCCAAAAGATAAGACCCAGCCTCATCCACCAGAACACAGGCACTAGTCCCCTCCACCAGGAAGCCTACACAAGCCACTGAACCAACCTTAGCCACTGGGGAGAGACACCAAAAACAATGGGAATGACAAACCTGCAGCCTGTGAAATGGAGACCCCAAACACAGTAAGTTAAGCAAATGAGAAGACAGAGACACACACAGCAGATGAAGGAGCAAGGCAAAAACCCACCAAAGCTAACAAATGAAGAGGAAATAGGCAGTCTACCTGAAAAAGAATTCAGAATAATGATAGTAAAGATGATCCAAAATCTTGGAAATAAAACAGAGAAAATAAAAGAAACAGTTAACAAGGACCTAAAAGAACAAAAGAGCAAACAAACGATGATGAACAACACAATAAATGAAATTAAAAATTCTCTAGAAGGAATCAATAGCAGAATAACTGAGGCAGAAAAACAGATAAGTGACCTGGAAGATAAAATAGCAGAAATAACTGCTATTTCTGAAAATGGAAAGAAAAAAGAAGGAAAACAACTGAGGACAGTCTCAGAGACCTCTGGGACAACATTAAATGCACCAACATTCGAATTATAGGTGTTCCAGAAGAAGAAGAGAAAAAGAAAGGGTCTGAGAAAATATTTGAAGAGATTTTAGTTGAAAACTTCCCTAATACATGAAAGGAAGTAGTTAATCATGTCCAGGAAGCAAAGAGAGTCCCATACAAGATTAACTCAAGGAGAAACATGCCAAGAGACATATTAACCAAACTATCAAAAATTAAATAGAAAGAAAAAATATTAAAAGCAGCAAGGGAGAAACCATGAATAACACACAAGGGAATCACGATAAGTTTAACAGCTGATTTTTCAGCACAAACTCTGCAAGCCAGAAGGGAGTGGCAGAACATATTTAAAGTGGTGAAGGAGAAAAACCTACAACCAAGATTACTCTACCCAGCAAGGATCTCATTCAGATTTGAGGGAGAAATTAAAACATTTACAGACAATCAGAAGCTGAGAGAGTTCAACACCATCAAACCAGGTTTACAACAAATGCTAAAGGAACTTTTCTAGGCAGGAAACACAAGAGAAGGAAAAGACCTACAATAACAAACCCAAAACAATTAAGAAAATGGGAATAGGAACATACATATCGATAATTACCTTAAATGTAAATGGATTAAATGCTCGAACTATGAGACACAGACTCGCTGAATGGATACAAAAACAATACCCGTATATATGCTCTCTACAAGAGACCCACTTCAGACCTAGGGACACATACAGACTGAAAGTGAGGGGATGGAAAAAGATATTCCTTGCCAATGGAAATCAAAAGAAAGCTGGAGTAGCAATTCTCATATCAGAAAATATAGACTTTAAAATAAAGACTATTACAAGAGACAGAGAAGGACACTACATAATGATCAAGGGATCGATCCAAGAAGACATAAAAATTGTAAATATTTATGCACCCAACATAGGAGCACCTCAATACATAAGGCAAATACTAACAGCCATAAAAGGGGAGATCGACAGTGACACAATCATAGTAGGGGACTTTAAAACCCCACTTTCAACAATGGACAGATGATCCAAAATGAAAAAAAATAAGGAAACACAAGCTTTAAATGATACATAAAATAAGATGGACTTAATTGATATTTATAGGATATTCCATCCAAAAACAACAGAATACACATTCTTCTCAAGTGCTCATGGAACATTCTCCAGGATAGATCATATTTTGAGTCACAAATCAAGCCTTGGTAAAGTTAGGAAAATTGAAATCGTATCAAGTATCTTTTCTGACCACAACACTATGAGACTAGATATCAATTACAGGAAAAAATCTGTAAAATATACAAGCACATGGAGGCTAAACAATACACTACTTAATAACCAAGAGATCACTGAAGAAATCCAAGAGGAAATCAAAAAATACCTAGAAACAAATGACAATGGAGACACGACGACCCAAAACCTATGGAATGCAGCAAAAGCAGTTCTAAGAGGGAAGTTTATAGTAATTCAATCCTACCTTAAGAAACAAGAAACATCTCAAATAAACAACCTAATCTTACACCTAAAGCGATTAGAGAAAGAACAAAAAATCACAAAGGTAGCAGAAGGAAAGAAATCATAAATATCAGATCAGAAATAAATGAAAAAGAAATGAAGGAATGATAGCAAAGATCCATAAAACTAAATCCTGGTTCCTTGACAAGATAAACAAAATTGATAAACAATTAGCCAGACTCACTAAAAAAAAAAGGGAGAAGACAAATCAATAGAGTTAGAAATGAAAAAGGAGAAGTACCAACAGACATTGCAGAAATACAAAGTATCATGAGAGATTACTACAAGCAACTCTATGCCAATAAAATGGACAACCTGGAACACATGGATAAATTCTTAGAAATGCACAACCTTCCGAGACTGAACCAGGAAGAAAGAGAAAATATGAACAGACCAATCACAACCACTGAAATTGAAACTGTGATTAAAAATCCTCCAACAAACAAAAGCCCAGGACCAAATGGCTACATAGGCGAATTCTAGCAAACATTTAGAGAAGAGCTAACACCTATCCTTCTCAAACTCTTCCAAAATATAGCAGAGGGAGTAACACTCCCAAACTCATTCTACGAGGCCACCATCACCCTGATACCAAAACCGGACAAAGATGTCACAAAGAAAGAAAACTACAGGCCAATATCACTGATGAACATAGATGCAAAAATCCTCAACAAAATAGTAGCAAACAGAATCCAACAGCACATTAAAACAATCATACAACATGATCAAGTGGGGTTTATCCCAGGAATGCAAGGATTCTTCAATATATGCAAATCAATCAATGTGATACACCATATTAACAAATTGAAGGAAGCAAATACGTATGATCATCTCAATCGATGCAGAGAAAGCTTTTGACAAAATTTAACACCCATTTATGATAAAAACCCTGCAGAAAGTAGGCATAGAGGGAACTTTCCTCAACATAATAAAGGCCATATATGACAAACCCACAGCCAACATCGTCCTCAATGGTGAAAACCTGAAAACATTTCCACTAAGATCAGGAACAAGACAAGGTTGCCCACTCTCACCATTATTATTCAACATAGTTTTGGAAGTTTTAGCCACAGCAATCAGAGAAGAAAAAGAAATAAAATGAATCCAAATTGGAAAAGAAGAAGTAAAGCTGTCACTGTTTGCAGATGACATGATACTATACATAGAGAATCCTAAAAATGCTAACAGAAAACTACTAGAGCTAATCACTGAATTTGGTAAAGTACCAGGATACAAAATTAATATACAGAAATCTCTAGCATTCGTATACACTAATGATGAAATATCTGAAAATGAAGTTAAGAACACATTCCCATTTACCATTGCAACAAAAAGAATAAAATATCTAGGAATAAACCTACCTAAGGAGACAAAAGACCTGTATGCAGAAAATTATAAGACACTGATGAAATAAATTAAAGATGATACAAATGGAGAGATATAGCATGTTCTTGGATTGGAAGAATGAACAATGTGAAAATGACTAAACTACCCAAAGCAATCGACAGATTCAATGCAGTCCCTATCAAACTGCCACTGGCATTTTTCATAGAACTAAAACAAAAAATTTCACAATCTGTATGGAAATGCAAAAGACCCCGAATATCCAAAGCAATCTTGAAAAAGAAAAATGGAGCTGGAGGAATCAGGCTCCTTGACTTCAGACTATACTACAAAGCTACAGTCATCAAGACAGTGTGGTACTGGTACAAAAACAGAAATATAGATCAATGGTACAGGATAGAAAGCCCAGAGATAAACCCACGCACATATGGTCACCTTATCTTTGAGAAAGGAGGCAGGAATGTACAGTGGAGAAAGGACAGCCTCTTCAATAAGTGGCACTGGGAAAACTGGACAGGTACATGTAAAAGTATGAGATTAGAACCTCCCTAACACCATACCCAAAAATAAGCTTAAACTTGATTAAATACCTAACTCTAAGGCCAGAAACACTCAAACTCTTACAGGAAAACATAGGCAGAACACTCTAGGACATAAATCACAGCAAGATCCTTTTGACCAACCTCCTAGAGAAATGGAAATAAAAACAAAAATAAACAAATGGGACCTAATAAAACTTAAAATCTTTTGCACAGCAAAGGAAGCCATAAACAAGACCAAAAGACAACCCTCAAAATGGGAGAACATATCTGCAAATGAAGCATCTGACAAACGATTAATTCCAAAATTTACAAGCAGCTCAATAACAAAAAAACAAACAACCCAATCCAAAAATGGGCAGAAGACCTAAATAGACATTTCTCCAAAGAAGATATACAGATTGCCAACAAACACGTGAAAGAATGCTCAACATCATTAATCATTAGAGAAATGCAAATCAAAACTACCATGAGATATCATCCAACACTGGTCAGAATGGCCATCATCAAAAAATCTAGAAACAATAAATGCTGGAGAGGGTGTGTAGAAAAGGGAACACTCTTGCACTGCTGGTGGGAATGTAAATTGGTACAGCCACTATGGTGAACAGTATGGAGGTTCCTTAAAAAACTACACACAGAACTACCATATGACCCAGCAATCCCACTACTGGGCATATATTCTGAGAAAACTATAATTCAAAACTAGTCATGTACCAAAATGTTCATTGCAGCTGTATTTACAATAGCCAGGAGATGGAAGCAACCTAAGTGTCCATCAACAGATGAATGGATAAAGAAGTGTGGCAATATATGCAATGGAATATTACTCAGCCATATAAAGAAACGAAATTGAGTTATTTGTAGTGAGGTGAATGGACCTAGTGTCTGTCATACAGAGTGAAGTAAGTCAGAAAGAGAAAGACAAATACCGTATGCTAACACATATATATGGAATCTAAGGAAAAAAAAAGGTCATGAAGAACCTAGGGGTAAGATGGGAATAAAGACACAGACCTACTAGAGAATGGACTTGAGGATATGGGGAGGGGAAGGGTAAGCTGTGACAAAGTGAGGGAGTGGCATGGACATATATACACTACCAAATGTAAGACAGATAGCTAGTGGGAGGCAGCCGCATAGCACAGGGAGATCAGCTTGGTGCTTTGTGATCACCTAGAGGGGTGGGATTGGGAGGGTGGGAGTGAGGGAGACGAAAGAGGGAAAGAAATATGGGAACATATATACATGTATAACTGATTCACTTTGTTATAAGGCAGAAAGTAACACACCATTGTAAAGCAATTATACTGCAATATAGATGTAAAAAATATGTATATATAAGATAGCCCAGAGATAAACCCTAACACATATGGTCACCTTATCTTTGATAAAGGTGGCAAGAATATACATTGGAGAAGAGACAGCGTCTTCAATAATTGGTGTTGGGAAAACTGGACAGGTACATGTAAAAGTATGAAATTAGAACACTCCCTAACACCATACACAAAAATAAACTCAAAATCGATTAAACACCTATATGTAAGGCCAGACACTAGGAAACGCTTAGAGGAAAACATAGGCAGAACACTCCATGACATAAATCACAGCAAGATCCTTTTTGACTCACCTCCTAGAGAAATGGAAATAAAAACAAAAATAAACAAATGGGACCTAATGAAACTTAAAAGCTTTTGCACAGCAAAGGAGACCATAAATAAGACAAAAAGACAACCCTCAAAATGGGAGAACATATCTGCAAATGAAGCAACTGACAAAGGATTAATCTCCAAAATTCACAAGCAGCTTATGCAGCTCAATTTCAAAAAACAGAAGACCCAATCCAAAAATGAGCAGAAGACCTAAATAGACATTTCTCCAAAGAAGATATACAAATTGCCAACAAACACATGAAAGAATTCTCAACATCTTTAATCATTAGAGAAATGCAAATCAAAACTACAATGAGATATCATCTCACACCAGTCAGAATGGCCATCATCAAAAACTCTAGAAATAATAAATGCTGGAGAGGGTGTGGAGGAAAGGGAACCCTCTTGCACTGCTGGTGGGAATGTAAATTGATACAGCCACTGTGGAGAACAGTATGGAGGTTCCTTAAAAAACTACAAATAGATCTACCATACGACCCAGCAGTCCCACTGCTGGGCATATACCCTGAGAAAACCATAATTCAAAAATAGTCATGTACCAAAATGTTCATTGCAGCTGTATTTACAATAGCCAGGACATGGAAACAACCTAAGTGTCCATCAACAGATGAATGGATAAAGAATATCTGGCACATATATAAAATGGAATATTACTCAGCCTTAAAAAGGAACAAAATTGTGTTATTTGTAGTGAGGTGGGTGGACCTAAAGTCTGTCATACAGAGTGAAGTAAGTCAGAAAGAGAAAAACAAATACCCTATGCTAACACACATATATGGAATCTAAAAAAAAAAAAAAAGGTCATGAATAACCTAGGGACGAGATGGAATAAAGACACAGACTTACTAGAGAATCGACTTGAGGATATGGGGAGGGGGAAGGGTAAGCTGTGACAAAGTGAGAGAGTGGCATGGACATATATAAACTACCAAAGGTAAAATAGATAGCTAGTGGGAAACAGCCACACAGCACAGGGAGATCAGCTCGGTGCTTGTGACCACCTAGAGTTGTGAGGTTGGGAGGGTGGGAGAGAGGGAAACACAAGAGGGAAGAGCTATGGGAACATATGTATATGTATAACTGATTCACTTTGTTGTAAAGTAGAAAATAACACACCATTGTAAAGCAATTATACTCCAATAAAGATGTTAAAAAAATAAGTAAATTACAAAAATAAATAAAGAGCACCTAGCTATTGTAACTGTACTCAACTCTTTAGTACTGGAAAAATTTTATATCCATTTTTGTAAGTTACAGACATGATCACCAACTCTCTCTTTAATATTTGTTTAAAACTTTACAAGGAGATTTAAAATAAACACCAAGTTTCTAAAATTGTAAATAAACAAGAATAATTCACTGCCAGGAAAATTTCAAGAATAGGCTCTTAAATAATCTGTAAACAATTAGGATATTTTAGAGCAGAGAGAAAGGGCATAGGTTTATTGAGAAGGAATCATATACAGCAAAACTTACTTTCTATTTTTGCTAAGTTTAGCAGCTTTTAGATCATGATAATGTCTTAGAAGAAGTTTATCTTGATTCCAGCTAAGCATTTGACCAGGGGTTGAATAATTTCATTGTAAACAAGGTAGAGAAAAATTGGCGGGATGATAGTGCATTTAGGTGGATTTGTAGCTAATGAAACAATTGAACTTACTGTGTTGATTCATCAATATCAACCTGAGGGTACCTCAGATGTCCTGCCACATGCTTGTGCACTTGATCCTGTGAGGTTTAACATATTATCAGTGAAAGAATCTTCATCAAACGCACAGCTGAGGTAGAGCTGAGCCAGAAAGCCTACAACTTGAAAAACTAACTGACTCTGAAAATGGACACTCAAAACTTAAAAAAAAAAAAAAGGCTAAATGCATTAATGCTGAAATACAGCATTGAGTAATAGAATATTTGAAAATTAAGTTCAGAGATCAATGAGAAACCACCTCTATGGTTTCACCGACCACAAGGTCAATACAAGCTAATGGTGTGACGTGAGACCTAATAACACTATCTTAGGTTGCAGTCAGCCAAGTTCTGTGTTATGATCAAGGCAGATAGTAGTAGAACTACTCTCCACAGTTCAGAGCATATAAAATTCTAGGCCCCGTAGTGAGAAAAGAAAGACAAGGAAGAAAAGAAGGAAGGAAGGAAGGAAGGAAGGGAGAGAGGGAGGGAGGGACAGAATGAGCAAGAAAGAAGGGAAGAAGGAGAGAAAACTAGAGAGCAAGTTATAAACCAAGATAGTGATGGATCTGACAGTGGCATGTAAAAAAGACTTAAGAAAATAAAGAAGTTTAACCCAGGGAAAAGATTTTTAGAAAATATGATAGCTGACTTATACTATTTGCAGAGCTATCATTAAGCACAGATGGTAAGACACCCCCAAAAATGTTACTCTGGTACTCTTCGAGTCTATGATTCTTTTTTCTATCAAAAAAGAGATATTGGCCATAGACACTCATATATTGAATATAACTTGACCTTTGAACCTAATTACTTTTCAGATCCCATGCAGGGTTACAAAATCCAATTTACATTTGGACAAAAGATGCTTGTTTAAATTAAGCTAAGTGGCCAATTATCTATGAATACATCTCAATTCTATTTATGCACATAAATGTGCAAAAATGCCTAGAAAGGGAGAAATGGTGAAGACAAGAAGGATGAAGACGTGATATGTGTGAGTTAAAATGTTAACTGTATCATTCTACAAAAACATGCAAAATAGGTTAAACATATTCTTTGGTCAGAAAGTTAATGATAAGGGCATGAATTATGATAAATTTCTGTAAATTCTTGGCACAAAATGATAATTCTAAGAAGGTTTACTTTTAAAAAATAAATATAAAATTTTCACTGGGATAATTTAGGTGTACTTTGACAAACTAAGCCAGTAATTTATTTCTTTCTAACAAGAATATTTACTAATTTTAAAATATTAGTGTGTATTTCTATATCCATTCCCATTAATGAAGAAAACTCTTGTTTGGAAACTTTACTTAATGAGGGCATTCTAGAACTCTGGATGCAGAATCAACATTAAATTATGATCAGATGGAAAAAAGGTAAAGACAATGGCATTATTACACATGGTATTTTATGATATAGATATGTCCAATTGACTGCTTAATCACATTATTCAATGAACTAAATTACAAAAGTCTTCATTGAAAAGGAATGGACTCCATAATTTAAATTATACAAAACAGCCAGAACAAATTCAAGTAATAAACAAAGTTAGAACAAATTCGAGTAAGGATAAACAATATAAGACACATGTTGAAATGATATTAGGATGCTAGATTTAACAAAGGGAATAAATTTGTTTATGATTATACCTTGAAAATAATTAAATATCCTAATAAAAATAATCATGGAGAAAGCGGGGAGTGGGTGGTGGTGGTGGTGTGATGAATTGGGAGATTAGGATTGACATATATACACTAATATGTATAAAATAGATAACTAATAAGAACCTGCTATATAAAAAAATGAATAAAATAAAATTTTAAAAAATCACCAAGGTGTGCAAGAATCATATATTTATCAAGAGAAATAAATAATTAAACTAAATAAGATAAACACACTTGTAAATTGTTTTTACCAAACATGGTTAGATAAAAAATTCAATAAGCAGAATATCAGGTGAAAAAACTTAGGATTGAATTGCATTTTTAAATTTTAGTTCACTTAATAAGTATTTGGAAAAATATATAACATATATGTTACAACCTATTTGTGTACACACATATGGGTTATAGGACACATATAGTGTGTGTGTGTGTGTGTGTTATAGGATGAATTATCCCTGTATTAACACCTTTGCATGTTTGAACATCTATTATAGTATCCTTTTGCATGGAAGAGAAACTTGAGTGTTCCAGGCACCTAACAAAATGAAAGATACTTTTGCTGTATGTACTAGAGTGGATTAGTGTTTGACAAATATTAATTTGCAGCGCTTCTCCCTGCAGTGCCTCTTCTTTCAAGAGGATCACACATCTCTATGTGAAAAGCTATGATCAATGAAATTTTGGCAGGATTTTAAGAATAGCATGTGGCTTATAATGTCTTTTCCCCATTACCTGATGATGGGTTGTGTTTTCAATAGAGGCTGCTTGGCTTACATGGGTTGGGAATAAAGCTGCAAATGACTCATGATGGACGTATTGTATGAGTGAAAAATAAACCTTTATTATAGTAAGCACCTGAGACTTGGGGAGCGTTAGTCACTGAAGCAGTCTAGGAAATCCTGATACAGTATGGAATTGAAGAAATTAGATTCTATGAACTAACAATACTTTCTGTATACAGTAATTAGAAACTATATTCTATTCTTGGTAAACATTTCTTTGGTTTTTTTTAAAATTTTTGTTGGAGTATAGTTGATTTACAATGTTGTGCTTCAGGTGTACAGCAAAGTGAATCAGTTATACATATACATATATCCACTCTTTTTTTTTTAGGTTCTTTTTCCATATAGGCCATTACAGAGTATTGAGCAGAGTTCCTTGTGCTTGGTAACCACTTCTGAAAGTAGTTGAGATGCAATATTCCCGTAGCTACATCTGTGTAATTGTAAAGACAACAGCTCCAAATCAAGAATAGCCTTAACTCTCCTTTTAAGTCATTTCAAAATTTGCAGTATTTGAAGTTTCCATTCAGAATCTTAATTGAAAACAATATCTATCAAAGAAACACTTAATTTAGGAGCCACAATGATCATGCTACCTAATTTGGGCTCATCTTGGATTTGAATTTTCAAGACATTTATTTTTCCCATACAAAGTGTAGAAGGCAGAGGAGATAGAAACATATTCAATTGATTATAAAATTCTGGTAATCCTAAAACCATCACGTTTTGCTTTTAGGTACAGGAAGAAATTCCCACAAATAATTCTATATACTATATTCAATATTTACTTTAAACTAATCAAAGAATCACACAAAAACAATGGACTTACTGATGTTAAAAAATAAAATTAACTTCCCTTCAGATTAAAAATTTATGTGAAAATGAAATTTATCACATTATAGAATTATAGACTGATTACTACCCCACTAAAAAAAGATCACTAAATCTAACCTGTTCAAAACCGAAGAAAATGATGGAGGTAGTATAAAGGATTAACAACAAATCTTAAAGCACCTAGAATATAATGGAAACAAATACTAGAAATAGATGCAGATCATGAATAATAAATCTCAACAAAATATGATCACTAATTCATTTTCTTGTGTTACAAAATTTAAAACACAATGTTTAGTAGACACAACCAAATAAATAACTCATATACAAATGTTTATATAAGTATTACTGTGAAAGTATGTTTGATAATTGACTACAAGTAAAACAAAAGTTATAGAAAATCATGTGATAATGTGTTTCATAGAAATACAGTGTTCAAGAGGGTGCTGCAAAAATAGATAATAAACTCTGTTTCAGTGATGATGTTTATTAAAGATTTATGAACTAATATAGAACATAAACAGCACATTGCTTAAATTTGCAAAATTTAAATGACCTGCTTTTTTACTGGGCATATGTATTTTAACAGTAGTTAGAGAAAGGTATGTAAAATGGAAAAAATCTATGATTTTGCTATTATCATCATCAAGAGCAACAATGTAGAATCTCTCAACAAATTTTGAGAACTAATTTTGCAGAAAATAAATGATTAGGCTTTTATTAACAATTCAGCTATAATATTTTAAATCTCATATGTTAATTATATTATTGCTCATTCAAGTTATAGGGCATTCTGAAATGAATCATTGACCCATGACAACAAATTACTGTTCTGAAATACCACTATTATTAATATCTTCTGGATCCATTGTGTGGTTTTCCATAGAGGGAATTCTATTTACAAAGAGTTACTAAAACAGCATAGGAAAAATCATAGCCCCGTCTTCTTATATTATCCAGGAAGGATGTGGTTCATACCATATGCTACTCCAGATTGAGTTTCCAACATGGTCAGCATTACTATAGATCATATTCACAATAGTATCATTACTGTATGGCTGGTCTACAACAATGCGCCAGAGAAAAATAAAAAGGACTTACAATATTTCAACCTGGGTTCTATGTTTTGGAATTTATTCTTGTCCATAATTCTCTGAGCCTCTAGAAAATGAAGACATTTAGACAGTTAAGGTAGAAGCATATCTTAAAAAGGAATGGACATCACTTTTCTCTCTCCATTTTCAACATTTTTTAAGCCCTCAGTTTTCCTCCGACCCTGCCCTTTATCCAGGACTGTGCAGAGTTCCTTCAATGGAATACTCCAATCTTGGCTACTATCTTTCCCTACATGAAAAAGGAACTCTCTGGATCTGTCTCCGCTCGACCTAACAAATAACCTACTGTACTTTCATTCTCATTATAAGCTGTGACCTCTCCATTGAGATTTAAATATTTCACTTGATAAACATCTCATGTTTTATGTCTGCTTCAAAGATTGGCATTTTATCTGGAAATCTTCATCAGATGCAATGGTCCTCTAATTTTAAGCAGTAATTCTTGATAGGCTGTGAAATACTAGATTCTATGGCTAAGTATGTTTTAATCTCCCTTGAGATTGCTCTAGGTTGGAAAGCCTGAGCATATTTTTTAGGTGGGAAGGAGGTCATTGCTCCAGGAATTTACATAGCTAAAACTACTCCATGATTCCATTCTTAAGTATGATATTCCTTTGGGGGCTTATGTAAGAGCAGCTCCTGGCTAAAGTTGATGAACCAGTTGCTTTTTAAAATTAACTGTACATAGCTGTTCAGTGAACTCTATGGGTCAGAAAAAGGTGGGAAAGCAATATATCCTATTAAGAAGCTTATGAAATTGCATCAGGATGCATAATTAATAACATGGTTAGTAAAGTACAACTATGCATAAGTGTTATTGAGGATAACAGAAAAGAATCATCTCTTGGAGGTGAGATTAGGCTAAGCAGAAATATAACCAGTGAAATTTATTTTAAAATTGACCACAATATGGAGAAGAAATATAGATTTCTCAATGTGAGAAAAATGTGAACAAATGAAATTTCAGGAAGGAACAATAAAAATAGTTAAGGGTGTAAATGAAATGATTAATGGGTGTAGACTAAAAAATAGTATGCATTTAATTTGGTGAAAAGACTAATGGGAAACTCAATCACTTGAAAGTATCTGTAGAGTAAAAAAGAGGGGAGACGGAGCAAATTTTAAGTTAGTCAAGGGAAAATAACGAGAAGTAATGGAATAGAATTGAGTATAGGAAATATTTGAGTGACTATCATAGAAAAGGCAGCCTTGTTAGGTCTATTAGGCTAAGGAATTGTTTCCTAAGGGACATAGTAAAAAGCCCCTTTGCTTGAGCCATTTATGGAAACCAGACAAAAAAGTGGGTAATGGTATAGGAAACAATTCTATATTCACAAAACTATGGGCATTATGATCTAATAGCTCCTACCCTCCCAGCACAAAAAAGTCTCTAATGCATATAACTCTTTGGCTTCCAGCTTTTGTATTTTCTCTTTTTAGGGAAAACTGATAGAACACTGAACAGGATCCTGACCATTTAAAAATTATGTATCTAATTTTATTATTACAATTTTGTATTTAACACTTTCTTTAATTCTGAAAAACTAGTCAAAAAACTTGAAATATTCATTTGTCCAATAAATTAAATTAACTCATTAGATGATAGAGATTTTTAATGAATAAGTAAATTGCAATTAATAATGAATATTAAGCAATTTCTGTAAAAATATTTCTAACATTTTATGTTTAAAATATTTAAAAATTTTCAGCTTTTGAAATGAGTAAGATCAATATTTGTATTTTTTCCTATTAGATACTAAAAACATGGAGGAAGGGACTTATATTTTTCAAAATATAGGGATTTATATTTTTCAAAAGTAGCAGAGTGATAGAGTTTATGCTCTTGTTCTCCTCTGCACTATCAATTTCCAGACTTGGCACTTTAAGAAGAATATAATAACCTGGGGTATTTCTAGAGAAGAATGACTTGGAGGGTAAGGAGAGCCAAAATATAATATACTTACAATATTCAAGAAACTGGGGATGTTTATAATGCAAAAGTAGATTTAGATAATTTTTGGTAGCCGATAAGTTACTTTTGTCTTTACTATGATCAATATCCTGGAGAAAAAAAATATTGTACCAATACAAAGAGTTGCATGCTAAGGCAAGGTCAAATTTTTTTCTGTCCCCTTAACATGAGGGTACACACTTGTGCAACATTAACTACTACACACAAATTCAGTATGATATGATAGTCGTATATTAGTGAAAATCACAATTGTCTGTAATTTTTAAACTAATTTATTTATCTGAGAAAGAAAGAAATGGTACCTCTGGAAGATTCATAAATGTATGGAGCTGTCAGGCACTATGTTAGTCTCTGCAGGTACAGCATGAAATAAATCTACACATTTCCTGCCCCCATGGGTTGAAAGAGATAAATATGAAAACAAATAGAATTCAGAGTAACTACAGAACATGACAGTTGATATGAAAAAATGCAGATAGATAATCAAGAAAAAAAGACCAGAGTATATAGGATGGGCAGAGAAAGACTCTTTGAGGAAATGACACTTAAGTGAATATCTTACACATAAAAATAAGTCAGCCATGTGTAGAACTAGAAGAAACACAACTCTACAGGGATGAAAGAGAAGAAAAAGTGGACTTAGGAAGCAAAATGAAAAAATATCAGTAACTAGGGTAGAGGATTGGGCTAAGAGAGGATCTGTACGAATGCATGGGGAAGAGAGCCATGGTGATAATGGATGGATAGGGGCTTGTTATTTTATTAGTGGTACAAATAAACATGGAGGTAAGATATGAGTGAATGATTCCTGATATCTGTGCCAGAGGTAGGAGAAGAATGAATTTCAGGATACTATTAAATCTTGGAAAATTATCTCAGAAGTACAGGGACTTTTGAAAATCATCTTCTCCTATGCCCCATATTCATTATCTACACAAAAAAACTTGCATACAGATGTTTTTTAGCAGCTTTATTCAGAATAGCCAAAACTTAGAAGCAGCAAAGGTGTCCTTCAGTGGGTGAATGGACAGATAAACTGTGGTACTGATACATCCAGACAAAGGAATATTAATCAGCATCAAGAAGACATGAGCTATCAAGCCATGGAAAGACACGGAGGAAACTTAAAAAATGCATATTACTAAGTGAAAGAAGCCAATATGAGAAGGCTACTACTGTATGATTCCAACTATACAACACTCTGGAAAAGGCAAAACTATGGAGACAGCAAAAGCATCAATAGTCACCAGGAGTTGTGAGAGGGAGGGATGAATGGGCAGAGTACAGAGAATTTTTAGGGTAGTGAAACTATTCTTTATGATACTACAATGGGGACACATGTCACTACATGATTGTCAGAACCCGTAAGAATGTACAAGAGCAATAGTGAATCCTAATGTAAACTCTGAACTTTGGGTGATTATGATGTGTCAATGTAGGCTCATCGATTTTAACAGATGTACCACTCTGGTGGAGGGATGGGTGTTAATAATGCAGGAGGCTATGCATGTGTGGCGAGCAGGAAGTATATGAGAAATCTCTGTGTGTTCTTCTCAATTTTTCTATGAACCTAAAACTGCTCTAAAAATAAACTCTTAAAAATTAAATGATAATACTTTATTAATAATTCAATTTTCAAATAATAATATTTAAATATGTGAAAGGCTATGATCTGTGTGGGTCTTAACCATTCTTCATTCATTCATTCATGCAATATTTACTGAATATTTCTTATGTGCCAGGGACTCTTCTAAGCAAAGGGAGTAACATAAACACAAATGCATTTCGTTATTGAGCTTGTCTTCTAGTGGAAGAGACATTCAGTAACACGTTAAATGTCGTATAGCTATGATAGTCATTTTCTTACTTAATTTCAGATTCATTTCCTGCCCTTCTCTGTCCTGATCTGTATATCAGGTAATTAATCCCCCAGGCTTCCTTAATCTCAGGTTCCCAGGGAGGCTTTTCCAGTTGGGAGCACTTATTGAATGCTGAGTGGGAGGAGAGGAAAAGCCATGGTATATCATACCCTCTTTCTAACTTGGGGGCTAATCTCACAGCAGCTGTGTCTCTTGCTTCCTCCAGATCTGTCGCTCCTGCTTGACAGTTCCCTGAGAAATGCAAATTAGACACAAATTAAACACATAATGAGATATCATTTCACATCCAGATTGACAAAAATTTAATAATCAGACAAAACCAAATGCTATCGAGGATTAGAAGCTATGGAAAAATTTCTACTCTTTTGGTGGGAGCTAAAATATTTTGAAAAAAAATCTGAATTTTATAGACATGTTGAAGATAAACGCTACTACTCATCAATCCTAATTGTACACTCTAAAGATGAGTTTGCACATGTGAACCTAGAGAAATGTACCAAAATGTCCCTAACAGTACTTACTTCTTGTAATAGAAAAAAACAAAAGAAAACTGCAAATCATCCTAATAAGCATTTAGAGAATAGATAAATGAATAAATTAATTTTGTATATATGCATTCAATGGAATATTCTATCACAGTATAAATTAATAAATCAGAGATTCTTGCATTAACAAAGATAAATTTTTTATTTTTATTAAAAAATTATTTGAATTTTGTTTTATTTTATTTTTATACAGCAGGTTCTTATAAGTTATCTATTTTATACATATTAGTGTATGTATGTCAATCCCAATTTCCCAATTCATCCCCCCCCCCTCCGCTTTTCCCCCTTGGTGTCCATATGTTTGTTCTCTACATCTGTGTCTCTATTTCTGCCTTGCAAACCGGTTCATCTATACCATTTTTCTAGGTTCCACATATATGCATTAATATACGATATTTGTTTTTCTCTTTCTGACTTACTTCACTCTGTATGACAGTCTCTAGGTCCATCCACATCTCTACAAATGACCCAATTTCTTTCCTTTTTATGGCTGAGTAGTATTCCATTGTATATATGTACCACATCTTCTTTATCCATTCGTCTGTCGATGCGCATTTAGGTTGCTTCCATGACCTGGCTATTGTAAATAATGCTGCAATGAACATTGGGGGTGCACGTCTCTTTTTGAATTATGGTTTTCTCTGGGTATATGCCCAGTAGTGGGATTGCTGGGTCATATTGTAACTCTATTTTTAGTTTTATAAAGAACCTCCATACTGTTCTCTATAGTGGCTGTATCAATTTTCATTCCCACCAACAGTGCAAGAGGGTTCCCTTTTCTCCACACCCTCTCCAGCATTTGTTGTTTGTAGATTTTCTGATGATGCCCATTCTAACCGGTGTGAGGTGATACCTCATTGAAATTTTGATTTGAATTTCTCTAATGATTAGTGATGTTGAGCAGCTTTACATGTGCTTCTTGGCCATCTGTATGTCTTCTTTGGAGAAATGTCTATTTAGGTCTTCTGCCCATTTCTTGATTGGGTTGTTTATTTTTTTTAATATTGAGTTGCATGAGCTGTTTATATATTTTGGAGATGAATCCTTTGTCCATTCATTTGCCAATATTTTCTCCCATTCTGAGGGTTGTCTTATCATCTTGTTTATAGTTTCCTTTGCTGTACAAAAGCATTTAAGTTTCATTAGGTCCCATTTGTTTATTTATTTTTTTATTTCCATTACTCTAGGGGGTGGGTCAAAAAGATCTTGCTGTGATTTACGTCAAAGAGTGTTCTGCTATATTTTCCTCTAAGAGTTTTATAGTGTCTGGTCTTACATTTAGGTCTTTAATCCATTTTGAGTTTATTTTTATGTATGGTGTTAGGGAGTGTTCTAATTTCATTCTTTTACATGTAGCTGTCCAGTTTTCCCAGCACCACTTATTGAAGAGACTGTCTTTTCTCCATTGTATATCATGCCTTCTTTGTCATAGATTAGTTGACCATAAGTGTGTGGGTTTATCTCTGGGCTTTCTATGCTGTTCCATTGATCTATATTTCTGTTTTTGTGCCAGTACCATATTGTCTTGATTACTGTAGCTTTGTAGTATAGTCTGAAGTCAGGGAGTCTGATTCCTCCAGCTGTTTTTTTCCCTCAAGATTGCTTTGGCTATTTGATGTCTTTTGTGTCTTCACACAAATTTTAAGATTTTTTTCTAGTTCTGTAAAAAATGCCATTGGTAATTTGATAGGGATTGCATTGAATCTGTAGATTACTTTGGGTAGTATGGTCATTTTCACAATATTGATTCTTCCAATATAAGAACATGGTATATCTCTCCATCTATTTGTGTCATCTTTAATTTCTTTCATCAGTGTCTTAGTTTTTTGAGTACAGGTCTTTTACTTCCTTAGGTAGGTTTATTCCTAGGTATTTTGTTCTTTTTGTTGTAATGGTGAATGGGATTGTTTCCTTCATTTCTCTCTCTTATCTTTTGTTGTTAGTGTATAGGAATGCAAGAGATTTCGTGCATTAATTTTGTATTCTGCTACTTCACCAAATTCATTGATTATCTCTAGTAGTTTTCTGGTGGCATCTTTAGGATTATCTGTGTATAGTATCATGTCATCTGCAAACAGTGATAGTTTTACTTCTTCTTTTCCAATTTGTATTCCTTTTATTTCTTTTTCTTCTCTGATCAATGTGGCTAAGACTTCCAAAACTATGTTGCATAATAGTGGTGAGAGTGGACATCCTTGTCTTTTTCCTGATCTTAGAGGAAATGCTTTCAATTTTTCACCATCGAGAATGATTTTTGCTGTGGGTTGTCATATATGGCCTTTATTGTGTTGAGGTAGGTTCCCTCTATTCCCACTTTCTGGAGAGTTTTTATCATAAATGGGTGTTGAATTTTGCCAAAAGCTTTTTCTGCATCTATCTAGATAATCATACGGTTTTTATTCTTCACTAAGTTAATACAGTTTATCACATTGGTTGATTTGCATATATTGAATAACCCTTGCATCCCTGGGATAAATCTCACTTGATCATGGTGTATGATCCTTTTAATGTGTTGTTGGATTCTTTCTGCTAGTATTTTGTTGAGAATTTTTGCATCTATATTGATCAGTGATATTGGTAGTGAATTGGTAGATTTTTGTAGTATCTTTTTCTGGTTTTGGTATCAGGCTCATGGTGGTTTGTAGAATGAGTTTGGGAGTGTTCCTTCCTCTGCAATTTTTTGAAAGAGTTTGAGGAGGATGGGTATTAACCCTTCTCTAAATGTTTGAAAGAATTCACCTGTGAAGCCATCTGGTCTTGGACTTTTGTTTGTTGGAAGATTTTTAATCACAGTCTTAATTTCATTACTTGTGATTTTTCTGTTCATATTTTCTATTTCTTACCAGTTCAGTCTTGGAAGGTTATACCTTTCTAAGAATTTGTCCATTTCTTCCAGGTTGTCCATTTTATTGGCATAGAGTTGCTTGTAGTAGTTGCAGGATGCTTTGTATTTTTTGCGGTGTCCATTGTAACTTCTTCTTTTTCATTTCTAATTTTATTGATTGAGTCCTCTCCTTCTTTTTCTTGATGAGTCTGCCTAAAGGTTTATCAATTTTGTTTATCTTCTCAAAGAACCAGCTTTCAGTTTTATTAATCTTTGCTATTGTTTTCTTTGTTTCTATTTCATTTATTTCTGCACAGAACTTTACGATTTCTTTCCTTGTACTAACTTTGGGTTTTGTTTGTTCTTCTTTCTCTAGTTCCCTTAGGTGTAAGTTTAGATTGTTTATTTGAGGCTTTTCTTGTTTCTTGAAGTAGGAATGTATTGCTATAAACTTCTCTCTTAAAACTGCTTTTGCTTCATCCCATAGGTTTTGGATCATTGTGTTTTCATTGTCATTTGGTTCTAGGTACTTTCTGATTTCCTCTTTGATTTCTTCAGTGATCTCTTGGTTATTTAGTAATGTATTGTTTAGCCTCTATGTGTTAGTGTTATTTATGTCTTTTCCTGTAATTTATTTCTAATCTCATAGTGTTGTGGTCAGAAAAGATGCTTGATATGATTTCAATTTTCTTAAATTTACCAAGGCTTGCTTTGTGACCCAAGATGTGATCTATCCTGGAGAATGTTCCGTTTGCACTCGAGAGAAAGTGTAATCTGCTGTTTCCAGCGGAATGTCCTATAAATATCACTTAAATCTCTCTGGCCTATTGTGTCATTTAAAGCTTGTGTTTCCTTATTAATTTTCTGTCTGGATGATCTGTCCATTTGTGTAAGTGAGGTGTTAAAGTCCCCCACTATTATTGTGTTACTGTCAACTTCCTCTTTTAAAGCTGTTAGCATTTGCCTTATGTATTGAGGGGCTCCTATGTTGGGTGCATATATATTTATCATTGTTATATTTTCTTCTTGGATTGATCCCTTGATCATTATGTAGTGTTCTTCCTTGTCTCTTGTAACATTCTTTATTTTAGATTCTATTTTATCTGATATGAGTATTGCTACTCTAGCTTTCTTTTGATTTCCATTCGCATAGAATATCTTTTTCCATCCCCTCACTTTCAGTCTGTATGTGTCCCTAGGTCTGAAGTGGGTCTCTTATAGACAGCATATATATGGGTCTTTTTTTTTTTGTTTCCATTCAGTGAGCCTGTGTCTCTGCGTTGGAGCATTTAATCCATTCACATTTAAGGTAATTATCATTATGTATGTTCATGTTACCATTTTCTTAATTGCTTTGAGTTTGTTTTTTGCAGGTCCTTTTATTCTGTTGTGTTTCCCACGTAGAGAAGTTTCTTTAGCATTTGCTGTAGAGATGATTTGGTGGTGCTGAATTCTCTTAGCTTTTGCTTGTCTGTAAAGCTTTTGATTTTTCTGTCGAATCTGAACGAGATCCTTGCTGGGTAGAGTAACCTTGGCTGTAGTTTTTTCCCTTTCTTCAATTTAAATATGTTGTACCACTCCCTTCTGGCTTGTAGAGTTTCTGCTGAGAAATCAGCTGTTAACCTTATGTGAGTTCACTTTTATGTTATTTGTTGTTTTGCCCTCATTGCTTTTAATAATTTTTCTTTGTCTTAAATTTTTGTCCCTTTGATTACTATGTGTCTCCGTGTGTTTCTCCTTGAGATTATCCTGCCTGGGACTCTCTGAACTTCCTGGACTTGGGTGGCTATTTCCTTTCCCATGTGAGGGAAATTTTCAACTATAATCTCTTCAAATATTTTCTCGGGTCCTTTCTTTCTCTCTTCTCCTTCTGTGACCCCTATATTGCAAATGTTGGTGTGTTTAATGTTGTCCCAGAGGTCTCTTAAGTTGTCTTCACTTCTTTTCTTCCTTTTTTCTTTATTCTATTCCATGGCAGTGAATTCCACCATTCTGTCTTCCAGGTCACTTATCCATTTTTCTGACTCAGGTATTCTGCTATTGATTCCTTCTAGTGTATTTTTCATTTCAGTTATTGTATTGTTCATCTCTGTTTGTTTCTTCTTTAATTCTTCTAGGCCTTTGTTAATCATTTCTTGCATCTTCTGGATCTTTGCCTCCATTTTTTTCCGAGGTCCTGGATCATCTTCACTATCATTATTCTGAATTCTTTTTTGGAAGGTTGCCTATCTCCACTTCATTTAGTTGTTTTTCTGGGGTTTTATCTTGTTACTTCATCTGGTACATACTCCTCCGCATTTTCTTTTTGTTTATCTTTCTGTGAATGTGGTTTTCATTCCACAAGCTGCAGGATTGTAGACTCTCTTGCCTCTTCTGTATGACCTTTGGTTGATGAGGCTATCTAAATGGCTTGTGCAAGCTTCCTGATGGGAGGGACTGGTGGTGGGTAGTGCTGTGTGTTGCTGTGGTGGCAGAGCTCAGTAAAACTTCAATCTATTTGTCTGCTAATGCATGGGGCTGAGTTCCCTCCCCATTGGTTGCTTGGCCTCAGATGATCTAGCCTTGAATGCTGCAGGCTCTTTGGTAGTTCTTATCTTATGGCGGACTCAAGGAGGGCTCACGCCAAGGAGTATTTCCCCAAACTTCTGCTGTCAGTGTCCTTGTGCCTGCGGTTAGCCACAGCTGCCCCCTGCCTCTGTAGGAAACCCTCCAGCACTAACAGGTAGGTCTTGTTCAGTCTCCTATGGAGTCACTGCTCCTTCCCCTTGGATCTTGATGAGCACATTACTTTGTGTGTATCCTCCAAGAGTGGAGTCTCTGTTTTCCCCAGTCCTGTCAAAGTCCTGCAATCAAATCCCACTGGCCTTCAAAGTCTGATTCTCTGGGAATTCCTCCTCCCATTGCTGGACCCCCAGGTTGGGAAGGGTGACTATGGGCTCAGAACCTTCACTGAAGTGGGTGGACTTCTGTTGTATAATTGTTCTCCAGCTTGTGAGTCACCCACCCAGTGGTTTTGGGATTTAATTTTATTGTTATTGCACCCTACCTATCATCTCATTTTGTCTTCTCCTTTTTCTTTGGATGTGGGGTATCTTTTTTGGTGAGTTCCAGTGTCTTCCTGTCGATGATTGTTCAGCAGTTAGTTGTGATTCCACTGCTCTCCCAAGAGGGAGTGAACACAAGTACTTCTACTCCACCATCTTGAACCCAGGATAAAATTTTTAAGATGCACTTTGAATGAAGCAAAGCAATCAATCTGTCAGAATACACGCATACACATATTTTGAAATTCTTTTCATCTAGTGCTCAAACTGCATAAAAATAAATATTTTTCATATATGCAGACAGATAAGCTAAACTAGTTATTTAAAAAAAATAAAGCAATGATAAGAACAAAAACCATGGTAGAATTTGGGGTAGTGGTAGGGTTTAGGGAAGAAGATGAATTTGAGGATGGGATCTCAGGCATTTACAAGATAATTGGTATTCTCTCTCTTAAGGTGATGAGTGGGTACATGATATTTATTTTTGAGTATTCTTTCTCTTACTTATATCTTATCTAAATATTATTTTGTATTTTTGTAATTTTTCATAATTAATTAAAGTGGTGTGTGCTACAAGTGTAAAGTTCTATAAGATTAGTATCAGCATCATGACATTGTAACTATTATTGATGATAACAATAGTAAATAATATTTTCTGATACATAAAACACATTTCAAAAATATAAGATACATAAAACACATTTCACAAACATAAGAAACATATAGGCAATGCATAAGTCAGACACAGTAAAGACAAACCAGTGAAGCTATTCTAGCAGAGAAAATATTAAGTACCATAGATATTTCTATGCCTGTTCTGTCATTCTCATGGAAAGTGGTTATCTTTGGGTACTTATAATCTTCACTTTCCCATTTAGTTTTAAGTAGACTATATCTATCTATCTATCTATATCTATCTATCTATCTATCTATAGATAGATAGACAGTTTTTTTTCCATTTAGTTTTAAGTATATATATGGTTTTGAATAAGCAGGGGTTATCATAATTACAAAGTATTTTCCTGTAAGGATTCTTCCATTTTTTTGTTTTTTTTTTTACAAACAGTCAGAAACACAAACAAAATATTTTTCTAAGGGTTTGAATTCCCAGGGAATACATCAGTAAGATGGATCTAGTTGTCATCACATACGACTGTTTTTATAATGCAGTGCATTCCTAGAAACCTCATCTTTGGCTATGCTATCAGCAAGTAAAATGTTTAACACTATTAATTTATCTGTCTCAAGACATTTGACATTAATGACAAAATTATGAACCAAACATGTCAAATTTGACTTACTTGGCCTTTGATGGATATTGGTGTCTTGGCAATGGAAGCATGCATTCTATCAGAAAGAATAGCAACTCTTTAAAGACAAAATCTTCCCCAACACTGAAGGAGATGAAATTTCTCTGTTCTACCCCATTTCCCTCAACCAAAGTAGTTGTCATTACAATCTAGAACTTTCCCATGTGTGCATAAAGGATGCAGGGTGGCAAAGGTTTTGATATTTCTAAAGTATATTCAATATCTGGAATATCTCAGTGCAATTAAAATGATATTAATAACATCAAATACTCTAATAGTACTTACGTTTCAGGAAATATTCTAAGTACTTTAAACATAATAAATGGTTTAATTCTTAAAATTGCATGAGGTAGTAATATTATTAACTTTATTTTATAAATGAATAAACTGAAACACAGAGTAGTTAAGAAGACCTGCATAAGAGAATTTAAACGCAGGAATATGCCTTTAAAATTTCTTACTCTTAGTTGCTAAATGATACAGCTCCAAATGCATTTAGAAGGTGGGCCAAAGCTGGAGCATATGCAAATGTAGACAGGATAAAAAATCTAAATTGGTTAAACTTAACTCTCTGGGAAACTTAATTATGGATGGGGGCAGGGGTAATAGATTGGTGCCAGCAAAATACTTCATAGCTACTGTCAAGAGGATAGACTTATCGAAAAAAAGACAGGTGGAAAAAAAAAGAGGGCTTCAGATAAAAAGGTCAAAGTGAGGTTAGTTATCATTTAGTACCTTGGAAAGTTCCCTGGGAATGCTCAATTTAACCTCTGCAGAATTTGACCTGCTGTCTTTTAGTTTTACATTCTCCAGGTGCAGAATTAGTTTTCCTTTCTTGTTTACTCAGTATTTGTCTTTTTTAAAACTTTTGTTTTGAAAAACTCTCCATCTGAAGAGAAAGTTTTAAGTGCATAACAAAGATGTTTCCCCTCTAAAACATTTGAGAGTTACTATCAAATTGTGCATAACTTTGACTTGTCCCTTTGTTGATGATGTTAACTTTAATCAGTAATTAAAGTGATGCCTGATAAGCTACTCAATTGTATTACTCTTTTCCTCTTTGTAATTAACAAGGTTTTGTTGGGAGGTATTTTGAAAGTATGTAAATAATTACAGATGTAAAAGTAAATGCATACAAACATATCTCCTTCATTCTTTGTGTCAGTCTGATCTTACAGCATCTCTGCCCCAACCCTAAAATCAGTATTTTCTTCAGTCATGACTCCTATTATCACATAATACATACATAAATGTATGTACATGTTTGTGTGTTTCTCTATGTGTAAATATATGTATAAATAGAGTTAACTCAATCCCCTATATATATCGAATCTCCCTTGACTTCTGCCGTCCTGTCCCCCATCCATGCAGACATCATCCTTACCCTACTAGTTCTCTGACACCCCATGCTGAGCCACAGTGCCATGAAGAAGTCCTCACTCTGCCAGGACTCTAATACTCTGTATCTGGATGCTCTAGACTCATTTCTTTTTTTTAAGACCAAATAACCATATTAAATATTTCAAAAGTCTTCTTATGTTATATTAGATAGAAAAGATATTTCTCACCTGACTCGATTGGCTAAAATGTTGTATAAAACCCCAGAGGGGCAGGTCAGACTATTATCTCAGTTTCAATATCCCCCTGATTATTAGGTTTTTTCATATTCTTTAGAAGGACAAAACTTCACAGGACTGTGATCCTTCCTCCTTTTGTAATTCCACTCTGTCAAGCTGGGAGAACACGTGCATTCTTTTATTCATTGCTTATGGCTGACTTCACAAGGGAGTATTATGAAAGGGGCTGCAAACTTCCAATTACCAGATATGAAAATTCTTATGAACATAATAAATATAAGTAAGTCTTCATAGTTTTTTAAACTACAGAGTCTTCATTTTTCTCAGTAAATGGATTAGTACAGGCTGTGAGGAATTCTGTAGTAGTCAAATTTGGCAAGAAAGAAAATGAAAGCATGAAAGTCTAAGTGCATCTTTCAGAATTAAGGTATTTAATGTTTAAAGGTTTATTTATTTTTTAAGTACTTGAAGGATGGAAAGTAATCAATGAAATGGAGCTAAAACATCAGCGATTTTAATATTCTAGGCTCAGGGGTTTTCTTGAGTTTGTAGAAGTCAGTGTGTTTCTTTTGTAAAATTATACTTTGATTCATTAAAATGTTGACTTCATCATAGGAGTTAGTAGCCTGAGGACAAAGAAATTATGAGAGAAGGGAGTAGAAATCATCATCAGGGCTATAAATTAAGACAAGTTATTTATTTAGAGGCTGTGTGAGAGACCAGCCCATGGAAATGCAAAATCTCTTTAAGAGATAGGACTGAAATCATATTATATCTTGGCATCTCCAGACCATGTTTGACTGACACATAATAGTCATTCAACTGATGTGTATTGAACAATGACCATAATAAGCACAATAGCACTAATGGGAATCTCTGGCATGTTGTTAAATGGACAAGATTCATCCACATATATGTGTTATCACAGTGAGTATGTGGGTGAAGTGTCGTGGAATTCAGTGTTATGCCCCACAACGACCATGGACCTTGCTCTAGCAGCAGTGGATAATGTTAACTGAAGTCTCTACATTACAATGGGTCCTTATCCTCCAGATGGTGTTTGTGTGTGTGTGTGGGGGGGTTGTGTGTGTGTGTGTGTGTGTATGTGTTGTGTTTCCCCTCTGTGTGTGTAAGACCATTAACTACCTAGCGCACAACCTCCTAGAGTCATGGTCACCAACAACCAGGATATTCTGATGGGTATATCCAGCATGAACCACTGGAAGGAAGTATGTCATAGCTTTGTTTCAGAAAAAAGATTTAACTTATACATAAGCAAACCACATATCCCTTAGTTAAGTATTATGCTTCTGGATCTGAGTACAGTACTAAACTAGTCATTTTTAGTATAAAAATACTCATAGGAAAAATGACCATAGTTTAAATGGTATACATAAAATCCCTCTTAACCTACTACTTATCTTTTGCTCCTGCCCTAATTCCTATATTCTCTAGCCCCAGTCTCCAGAGGTAGCAGAAGACATTTTTCAACTCGCTTTTATATGGTAGAATAGAATTTCTAGTGATAAGGATGGATGTGGATGTCCTATTTTTCAGTGACTTTGAGTTTCCAAATAATCCTGGTTATCAGAAGGCACTGCATAAAAAGAAACACTACAAAACTGAATCCTGCTAAGGCTAAGATTATCATATTTTAGATAATCCCATCCTGATATGGTAGAGTATATTTGCTCAGTGTTAATGATAAAAAGTAAGAAGTGAACAGAACTTCATGTAGATGAAATCTTGCTTTAGTAGAAGATAAATGTTTTCTCATTTAGTTGATAAGCAGGCAAAATAACAGGAATACAATTATACTGTTTTTTGGATTTTCTATTGAGGTTCCTTCTAATGAACTATGTAGGATCTTTAAGATATATTTGACTTTTCACCTGAATTCAGTTTGAATAATTGCATTAGGTGGTCATCCTTATGTAAGCATTCCATTCACTCACTCACTCACTCATTCATCCATTTATTTAACAATTATTTATTAAGTCATTCTTTGAAATTTCCCAATTTAGTGTCCTTCTCATCCTGTACTGTTCAAAAAGATTGGGAAAAGTTAGGGCGTAATATATGTTGCAAACCGTGGATTTTAGTTCAAACATTTCCTTATTTTAGACTGAATCGTTCTGGGCTTCCCTGGTGGCGCAGTGGTTGAGAGTCCGCCTGCCGATTCAGGAGACACGGGTTCGTGCCCCGGTCTGGGAAGATCTTATATGCCGCGGAGCAACTAGGCCCCTGAGCCATGGCCGCTGAGCCTGTGCGTCCGGAGCCTGTGCTCTGCAACGGGAGAGGCCACAACAGTGAGAGGCCTGCGTACCTCAAAAAAAACAAAAGAAGAAAGAATGAATAGTTCTGAAAAAGAAATAGTAGCTTTATTACAATTGATCTCCTCAGCTGTATTTGGGTCTGGGCCCATTGCTCTCCTGGGAGAGAACTTTGGCCTGTGGCTCTGCTGAGTTACCAGAAACTTAGGGATGTGAGACTGTCATTCTGTCCTAGGAGCTGACTTTAGAGCCAAGATTAACTGGTGCCAGAATGAGAAATAAAATTCAAGAAACTTGAACCTTGAATAAAATTCAAGAACTCTGTAGACTTGCCTGGGATTAAAAAAATGTTACTAAGCATCTTTTTTTTAGGGTTCAAAATATCTTCAAACCTGCTTTCTTATGCCGGTATCTCATTTTTTAAATTTACATAAAATAATTTTTAGAAAGAAATAAAATAAGGACAAAAAAAAGAACATAGATGAATGAAAAGAGAAATTTTCCATGCAGAATTACAAATGCAAAGAAAAATCTAAAAAGGGTGCAATTAAAATTTTCACCTAAATGATATCATCTTAATATCATGACTAGCAAAAGTCCTGTGTCTCTGTGTTTAAAAGCCTCAGATTATTTTTCTGGGAGAACACAGTATTATATCCCTTTTAGAATTCTGAGATTTCTAAGCCACAGGCAAGAATTGTTAGCCTACCACTAATTAATTAATCTGTGTGTTCATACTGTGGTTTACCCTGTGGGTGATAAAAATTTGTGCCACAATTTATTTTGCAGATGACTTTAGGATCCACAGTCAAATCAAATGAGATGGAATTAACTGTCCCAGCCTTCCAAAGAGCAGGCTCATACAAATGACATACTGTTTTGGCTCTTGGAAGATGACACTTGTCTTAATAATTTTGAAATATGAATGTGTTCTAGATAGCAATAAATGCACTGCAGTGTTCACATAGAAAAAATATAATAAACGTGATGTTTGAGAGAAGCTCTCTTTCAGTTGTAAAGTCTTCTTGCCTCAGACTTCTGACTTTTCCTGCTACACAACTCATTATTATAAGTTCTATCTGTATTTATTTTTTACTTCTATATGATCCAAAGTTTCATAATAGTTACTTACTTTCAACTTCGTCCTCGCTCTCAGTTTTCTCATTTTTTTTGGTTATCTTGTTTGATATATTAACATTCTTCTATTCATTGCCTCTTCATTGCCAGAGTTCTCCGCATCCTGGTTTACAGGGCTGTTTCCACAATCCACACGTCATTGTAATAGGATTAATTATTTATCCATAAAGGGTCTGGGCATATTTATTTTTCAGGTTAATAATGAAAATGTAATAATTGAGTCCTATATAGTTCACACTTAGGAATGATGATCAGAGCTATTTATTATTAAGAAGAGTTACTATTTTCCACTAGCTGTGGACTATATAAACTAACCCCAATATGAATAGTCATTAAATTCTTTACACTTCTGGTTAAAATTAAGAAAGTAAGCTATAATAGAAAGTAATAGCTCTGAACGCACCAATACATTTTCAGGAAATTTCAAAATGAATGTTAAGGGCAATGACATTAAATGTTGATGGCTTTTCATGATAGATTTATAGTAATCAAAAAGTCCAAATAATTCACTTTTAGATGAAGCATGCCTTCGTTTGACAAAAAAAAGGAATCATTCCTACAAATAATAAAAATATCACTATCACTGGGCTTCCCTGGTGGCGCAGTGGTTGGGAGTCCGCCTGCCGATGCAGGGGACACGGGTTCGTGCCCCGGTCCGGGAGGATCCCACACATGCCTCGGAGCGGCTGGGCCCGTGGGCCATGGCCGCTGGGCCTGCATGTCCGGAGCCTGTGCTCCGCAACGGGAGGGGCTGCGGCAGTGAGAGGCCCGAGTACCGCTAAAAAAAAAAAAAATCACTATTACAAATTTTATCTTAGAGGTTAAAAATTTATTTCTGAAAATGTCAATGATTTGGGTATGTAAACTAAATTACAATTTTTCTATAATTCTAAAGCTATTTGCTTCACCTCTTCAGTAACTTGTTATTTTCCAGAAAATCTAAAGGACAAATGCTTTTCTGGATTTCTTCCAAAGCAATACATTAAATGACCTTGATTGTGCTTAGAATTTCAATTTGAAACCTCTAAGCTTGGATATGAATTCCAGTTTAGGGTTTTTGTGAAATTTCTACTGAGGCAAGATGTGTAACAATACAAAACAAATAGTGGCAAAATAAGCCTCTAAAATAAGCTGTTTGAGGATAAATAAAAAAATAATAAAATAATGAATTGATTGAACATAGTAAAAGAAGGATATATACATATATAAATATATATTTTTACATTTAAGATTCCTTCTAACTGTAACATTTAATCAAGAATTCCCTTTAATATTCAATTGGATTGACGTTTTTGATTTTTGCTTTTTTTTTTCTGAGTACTAGTAACAGAAAATCACCTGAGCTGGTAATGAAAGAAGAGGTTTTCACTAAATCATTTTTCTTATTTTAATTTCCTTACTTTGTACATTTTACTAAAATCGTACTTTTAACAAAGCACCTACATTTTTCATGTTGATCCCTTGAAGCTTGCCAGTAAATACTATGTAGAATTTAATTTAAAAATATTTCACTGGGCATCCCTGTGATTATTGCTGAAAAAATAGAGAAATGAA
This sequence comes from Delphinapterus leucas, assembly GCF_059928025.1. NCBI lineage: Eukaryota > Metazoa > Chordata > Mammalia > Artiodactyla > Monodontidae > Delphinapterus > Delphinapterus leucas. The sequence continues at coordinate 33,197,066 of NC_143132.1, forward strand.
CACTGGTTTGTGCTGTCTCAGAATATTATGCCTCTTAAAATTGCAGTGACGAATGCAGTTAGAAGGTACATACACATCCTTGGGAAACAAGTGACTTATGCTTACAAATGTTACCACAAACTGTGTTAGAATAGAATCCAAATCAATAACTTTGAAGAGTCTATCTAGCAAAAGCTTTGAGGTCTTAGTAAATACATGGTGAATGAGTAAAGTAATGACTTTGCAAATCACTTTCAAAATATTAAAAGGATTAAGCAGTTACCTTATGAAACATTTTAATTCACTGACAGCAAAAAAAAAAATGTGCTGAGTAGAATGAATTTTTTGTAATGTGAAGTATACAAAGAAAGTGTAAATTTATGTCCTCGAAATGCTCACAAACTTACTAGGAAAAAAATAATTGGTTTAGAATGAGAAAAAAATAACTGGTTTAGAATGAGACAAAAATAATTGGTTTAGAATGGGAAAATACTCTGTTCTTATGTGTTAAATTCATATATTCTGTGCAATGACAATCGTTAACTTTTATTGAGTGCTTTACCTTCTTTATCACAACAGCCCTATGATTTGATAGGCACTCTTCTGATTCCTGACTACATGGATGGTAGCTGAATCAAAACATATTCATAAGCTTGCCCTGATCAAAGACTTATGAACTCAAGCAGGCTTACTGCAGCATCTAAGCTTTCATACACAGTGCCACAGCTCAGCCTATGTTAGATGGTCAGGAAAAGTTTCATGCAATACGTGGACCTTGATTTAGGTTTCAAAGAAGAATGCAAATTTGGATAGTATTAACAAGCCTGGAAAGCCTATGGCAAAGACCAAATTTTTTACCATATGAGCATGGTAAAACTGGGGGCAGAGATGAGTCTAGATTGAGTATGATTAATAGGGTCAGAATTTTATTGATTTTCAAGACAGTAAAAAATTATTGATTTTGCACTCAGAAGTGGGAGATATTGACTATTTGGGAGACTTATACAAATTATCTATAAACATTTCATGCAAAGGCCCAGCAATGTTAAAGAGTAGTCTAAAATAAATTACTGCAATATAGCCTATAAGATATAATAACAGATACATATAAATATGCACAACTAAACCAGAGAAATTACAATAAGGCCTCCAGAATAGGTGATATCTGAGTTTTGTCTTGAAAGAAAAATTAATGTTTTAAAAGATTCATCTGACACTAATGTAAGAATGAATTAAAGAGGAGAACTTGATATTGGGTAGAAAAGATAAGAGACGTTGTAGTAAAGGACATAGTTTGTGGTAGAGGCATAATCAGATGCCAATTTCTTTTAAGCATGATAGATTATTGGTGAGAAAGAGTTATTCCTAGAGAATTACAGTTTTAGAGTAATATTATGCATAAATAATATGACTCTGGGACAGTTAATTTACTTATACTAACATGATGCTAATAAGACCAGGGTTATAGGGTTACTCATTCTGTTCTGTGACCTTGGAGTAAAGGCCAGCCAGGAATTTTAGAAATCTTTCACAGAATGACAAAGACAGATAGTGTGAAAACCTTCATAAATTTCATGCCTATGGTCGTCAACGTTGAAAAAATAAAACCCTCAAAAACATTTATTCAATTAAGTGCAGACCAAGTGTGGGCATCATCACACAGAATTCTAGTGTAATAATAAGATTTCCTCTGAGCTTTCCAGATACAGGTGAATATTGAATTTTATTTACATAAGGTTTTATTTGTTCATGCGTAGTACCTCCAGCACTATCACTTAGGTGATCTTTACTATTGTTGCCTAAAGACAATGATAACAATCACAATAATAAAGAGGACAATACCTACCATAACTCAAATAGTTTTGGAATTAGGTAGAGAATGAACAAATAGCTATAATTCATTTAACGCATAACATATTGGCATAACATAATTTAAATTTTACATTTCATGAACTAGGAATTTTTATGTCTATTTTGCAGATGAATAAACTGAGACTCATAGCTGGTGGGTGTCGAAGTTAGGATTCAAACTTGGGAATATCTACTCTCAACTCCAATCCTTTGAACAACGTAAGATACATCCAATGATCCTGTCTTACGGGCTTCCCTACCATAGACTCTCAGCCTCCCTTTTCTTTTACCTTGGGCTGTAACATTGGGTTTTAATTTGCAGTGCAGAGAGACGGTAGAGTTAAGACTCCAATGCAACAGCATTTTGTCCTAATTCTTCACTCTGCCGTCACCGGAACTGGCTTCAGTAGTTCTCCCAACTGCAGTTACTCTCTTCATGTGCATCCTCTTTAGGCATCCTATCAAGGCAGGCAGAGGTTAAGCTGTATGGACTCCAAGGTGCAATCCATCTCTAAAAATTCTATTCTTTTAAGAAAGTTAATGAAGTTGACCCAGTACTATTGATGTTCGGGGAATTCAAAGCATCTGGAAATTCTCTCTGGAATTTCTCTTCCCTTAACATTTTGTTATTTACAGAATTTATCTTGCTGTCTGAAATTTTTGTCGGTGGTTTCAAATATTTACTATTAATTTGTTTAAACAAGTGATAAGTAATATGTGTCAGGTCCAGTATAGGCATTGGGGATAAAGACCCAGGAGAATTTATTGCCCCAGGAATTCAGGGCATATTTGTTATATCTATGGCTTATGACCTAAAAGTCTTAGTAGGGGAGTGAGAAAAGTGAACTGAAATTATATGACATGTTTTCATTGATAGTTTTTTTTCTCCCAGTTAGAACAGGTTCTGATAATGAGCAAGGCACCAAGGGACATACCGTTTGGATGGGGATGATCGATGACTGGCCACCAAAGTTTGCATTATAAAACTAAGTTCAACTTTGTTGTAAAAGTATTGCTTTGAATGGACTTCTAGTTAGCTACCAAAAAAGTTTGTTGATTCAACATTCTGACTAATTGACAACAGAGAGATTCTAGTATCATCTGCCTTAATAGAGTGCTTGTTTTTACTGGTACCAGTCCCCTTGCTGGCTGAGCTTGGGTGAGGCATGCCATCTAAGTCTCATTTTTCTCAATTGTCAAATAACCCTAGCTATGTTGCTATGAGAACTAAATACATTCATGCATAAAAAGTACTAAACATACTATCTTATATACCAAGGCCTTTTAATTGTCTATATTTCAACCCAAATTTCAATTGCTTTTTCAGTGATTTGTTGGACTCAATAGTCTATACTATATTAAAAAATTAATTTTAAGAGAGATAAATGCATTTAAATAGAATGAAAAATATTAAAATATGAAGCATGGTACATTGATACAAAAGTTAATTATTGCTTATTCTCTGGAAATTGATGAATTAAATATTTTAGCTAGCTCTACCTTCTTTTTTGTGTGTGGGGCTGTTTTTCAATCTGATTTCACCTGAATAACCACAGAAGCCCCATGCTAAGTGATGAATCAGACACACTGTGCAATAATAGCTATGTTAACTGACTTTTAATGCTATTTTACTTCCCAGTTGCTCTCCACATGTCCCCAAAGTTTAATAAAGCTGAAAACATTTTATTTTATTGTCTCAAACTATTGATTATCTGCTTAATGTAATGTTGAAAACTCTGTGATATATTGCCTTTGCCACAATGATTAAATGAATTATCTTAAGAAATAAGAGTTCTGCTTTAAAGCAAAGAACCCTAATGCAAAATAAAATTGTTTCATTCCGACATTACTTGGGGCTCCATTAGAAAGCATACAAATCTTATTCTCTGTATTGCAAAGAAAAGGAATTTGATTGTTTCACAACTGATTTAGATATTCCTAGGGGCACTGCATGACAATTTAGATTTCCACTTCTTGATTTTATTGCCAACATAAGCTTATTTAAAGAAATGAATAACAAAGTCACTGACTTCAGAGAAATGGAAACATAAGAGAAAAAAGTCTTTGAATTTTGACCTCATAAACAAACAAACAAAAAAACTATTTCAGCCAAAAAGAAAGCACTGTATTTGAGCAAGACAAAAGATATGTCACAATTTAAACCAATCCTAAGAGTTGTCTAATATTAATACAGCATAATAAGGAAAATGGGTGAAATGCTGTATTTGTTTGCTAGGGCTGCCGTAAAAATGTACCACAGACTAGGTGGTTTAACCAACAGAAATTTATTTTCTAAAGAAAATAAATTCTAGTCTAGAAGTCAGAGATCAAGATGTCCACAGAATTTTTGTGTTTTTTTGAGGTCTCTCTCTTTGGCTTGCAGATGGCTGTCTTCTTCCTCTGTCTTCACATGGTCTCCCCTCTGTGTTTGTCTGTGTCATAATCTCTTCTTATAAAGACACCAGTCCTATTGGATTAAGACTGGCCCTAATGATCCCATTTTAACTTAACTACCTCTTTAAAGACACTATCTCCAAATGTTTAGGGTTTCCATACATGAATTTTGGGAGAACACAATTCAGTCCAAAGAACTACTTAATGTAAAAATGATGTATGTGAGTCACTTCATCCATCTTGAGAATGTGACGTTGAGACATGGTTTTTGTTAACAGACTATTTGCGGGGATGACAAACACTGCAGAAACACATTCTCCTGACCACATAGCCCTGACTGTGGACATTGTTTTTCCTCCCAATACCTCTTCCTTATCACAGGAATAGTATTTACATTTTTCAGGGAACAACTCTTCCTCCTCTTTTCACTGTAGTATCTAAACATGTCCAAATAGGATTACCCTTCTTCTTAAATATATTCACATGCCTGACCAAACTGATTGCTTAAGGGGAGAGCATGTTTACTAAAGCATCCCACTACATTTTTAGATCCAGAGCTGAGGGAAGGGACTGCTTCTTTCTGGAGAGAAAGCTGAGATATGTAAGCCCAGAAATTCCAAGGTGTGCCAGTTCTGGTCTTCTGGAAAACACCAGTCTGCAGGGGGAGAGACTGAAACTCATATGCAAAGATTACAGACAATGGGCAGAAAGTCTAGAAAATTCAAAAATTTATGATCATCTCTAACTCATCAATGCACATTGTGGTCGTATGAATCAAAAAATTCTCCCTTTTTCCCATCCTGGCTTAAATTTAGATTTAATAGCTTCCAAGAAAAGGTTACTAGTTTTGGCTCCAATGAGACAAAAATGAAGAAGCACAGCAATAGAAGTATAATCTCTTGCTACTTCATTTTGGAAACAATTTTTGAAAATACTGTGACCAGTGTCTTTACTGTGAGTCTTTCTATGGGAAAGTATTTCTACTGGTTCTGTCTTGAAAAAAGCCTCCAGAGGTACATTGTATTTATTTAGTTTTGCTCATATGGAAGATGAAAAGAAGCAGCCTCATCATGGAAATGTGAATTAAAAAAAAAAAGGAGGGCTTCCCTGGTGGCGGAGTGGTTGAGTCCGCCTGCCGATGCAGGAAACACGGGTTCGTGCCCCGGTCCGGGAAGATCCCACGTGCCGCGGAGAGGCTGAGCCCGTAAGCCATGGCCGCTGAGCCTGTGCGTCTGGAGCCTGTGCTCCGCAACGGGAGAGGCCACAACAGTGAGAGGCCCGCATACCACAAAAAAAAGGATAAAAAGAATGAGTCACTATGTGTTTCCCCATCAGGGCCCCTGATGCTGAGACCTGACCATTTACATGGTTTCACTTAAAGTTACACACTCAACAAATAATTTACTGAAAAAGTAAGACAGTTGCTGAATATATCTGTGAACACTAAATAACTCTTTTACTTAAGTTGTGTTGCAACTTTCTCTTGTTAACCTTAATAATAACACCCTCCAGATCATGCTACCAGAGAGAGTTGCATGAACACATCCCATAGTGTGAGCAAGGTACTTATGGTTATATTTTGCTGGATAAAGTGAAAGTCAAGATTTCTAATACATAATGGATGGGTTGACATGGCTTCCCTACTTAGTCTCAGTGGCAAGTATCCATGTGTTTTCTATGCTAGATGATTCATTTTAAGGAAAGTGTGTGAATTCCAGAAAGGTGAGAATTGATAGTAGTATCCTGATTCATTCATCCACTTTCAGCATAGTGCAACATGTTGCATTTTTTGTATAATACTTTAACTGTGTTTTAAATTATATTATCTGGTTTTAAATAACTTAAAACTGGAAATAGACACTTAGAAAATGCAGGTTAATACCAGCTACAAGAGCACAAGCAAACAACAATGGCAAAGTTGACATTGCTAGTGTGGGTCATTCTTAAGTCACATTAGAAAGGTAAAAATAAATCTTAAAATAAAATGATCAAAAATATTGGCAAATAATTTGGAAAAATGAAATTTTTACTAGGACACTTTGAAACAAAATTACATGCCTTATGGCAAATTATAAATTTCACCCTAACACTAATATTCATTCTCATATCTAATACTGGTATGAAGCCATAATGACTACCAAAATATTTTTACAATTTTGCTTATAATATTTTAATCTCCTCCTTAGAAGTATATCATCCATGTATGTCTAATAATATAAATAATATATTAATATTGTAGTACCTGCCTATAATTTACAAATAACTATGCATATTTTTGCACATGTTCAAAACGTTTTATTATTCTGGTACACAACTAGAGGTTAGATTCCAAGGGATCTAAGTAATGCCAATATTATGCATAGTGTACCTACAGAATTTATTAAAAAGTTAATCTTATTTAACTGAAAAAAACTAGATATACATTTATGTGTGCTCCTTTTCTATAAAGTAACTTAAAAAGATAATAAGCAAAAGGTGCATAAGACAAGAACAAAATTAAGAAGTAGCTTTCTATAATAGTGTTTGTATTTAGGATTTTATAATAGCCATACATAAGGAACACACTTAAATGTTCAGATACCAGGGCCTCGTCAGAAATTTTGATCTTAATCAAGGCCCCAACAAATGTAATCCCAAAAATACTCCCCTGGTGTTTCAAATCAATAATTCCCATTTATATAACATTATGAAATATTTATTCAGATATTTTCATGTATTGATGTATAAAATCATCTCTCTCTTTTTTTCTCTCTCTCTTTATTCACTTTGTTTCTGGAAATACACCAGAGACAGATCTGGTATGGCTCTGTAATCCTTAGAGTATAATGAGTCCTCTGTTGGATGTAGTATTGCATATATCATTTCTTACTCTGTGACTTTTTTTTTCCACTCTGTTAATGAAGCCTTTTGATGGTCAGAAGTTCTAAATCAAATGCAGTCCAGTTTATACATTTTTTGCCTTATGGTTAGTGTTTTTGTGTCTTGCATGGAAATCTCTGCCTATTACAACATGAGAAGTTCTCCTATTTTTCTTTTAAAAGTTTTGTTTTTTACCTTTTTCGCTTAGCTCTGCAATCCAATCAAAAAGAATTTCTTGTGTTCAATTCTAGATACGCATAAAACAGTACAGGGAACCCAGAGAAAAGAGGTAGGGTAGTTGGCATGTAGAGATGTGGCAATAGACTGCTATATTTCAAAGGCCAGTGAAACAAACAGAGGGCATTTATTCTTCTTTGCTACTCATTATTTATTTATTTTTTCAGTGTAGTGTCATTTGTTTTAGAGAATTTCCCACATTCTGAATCTGGTAAATTACATCCCTGTAGTAAGCCATCATTCATTTTTTATCCCAAATTTACTATACAAGATAGTTAGATCTAGAAGAATGATTAGATTTAAGTTCTCCTTCTCTTCCTCCATCTCCTCTTCTTTATTCTACGAGAATACTTTGTAGATGAGCTTTTTGTTTTACCTTCCTTCACATTAAGAGTTATATAATTTCTAGATGTTTTGCTTTTACATCTGGATATTTTCTGTCACTTGATGGGAAATTGATTAGTGGATCCAGTTTTCATGTGCCAGTTTCATTCATGATAAAATTCTCTATTAATCTTCCACCGCCTAATGGTTTTATTTTTCTTTGATGATGTTGCCTAGATCTGTTATTTCACAGTAGCTTGTTGTTGCTATTGTTATTGCTTGTTTTATTTTGTTTTGTTTTAGTTGTACCTTTTCTTCCACATTTATTATTTGGAATTCTTCTCTAAACAAAGATTTCCTCTCATCAACTATTTGGGTATAGTAAAATACAGGACAAACAGGAGGAGCAGGATACATTTTTGTTCTTTCCCCTTACTTACTAATTTTTAGAATAGTGTCAGGTTATAACAGTTTTCAAAGTTGACCAACGATATATTTTTTAACATATTAACTCAAGGATTTAAAAAATATAGTTGCTGATATGTTTAAATTTAATGCACACATTCTTTCTGATGCATCTTTGGCCAAAGAGAGCTATTTCAAGTTGACTTTTGTGTCCTTTAACTAATCTTGGGTAGTATTTGAGAGCTTCTTGGTTTTCTGGAATGAAATTTTCTTTTTTTCATGTAATCCTGATTTATTTTAGTGGAAATTTTATTTATTAGAGTCTACAATCTAGGTACTTAGGTGGTAGAAATTCTCATTGCTACTTAATATTTTATTATATTTTTTCTAGATCTTTTCAGTGTACACTGAAACATATTGGCAAATACTTTATTTTTCAAGAAAGAGAAAGGTAAATGAGTTTATATTGATATTTATAAGTCAAATTAAAGATTATGAGATAAACCTATCACCTATCTATCATTTATCTATCTGCCTTTCTATTCTTCCAAGTTTAGTTGTTTCAATTAGTTTTTAACTTCAGAGGTTTTTTACTTTTATACCTAACTTAGTTTTCAAATTAAACACTAAAACAACCAAAACACAAAGAACAAGGTACAAAAAAGAAAGTTATAACAATGTGAACCACAGAATTGGAAACCACAGAAAAAATATATTAATAATAATTATTATTTTTATTTTTTACAGATTAAATCACCATGAGTAGGTCTTGGGGGATATGTTAAAAGTGTAAGTTTACTCTGTGAAATAACAAATTGAATAGAACATGTATTATAATGTAATACCAAGAAAACATTTATTATGTACAGTTGCCTGTATTTCCAGGCTTTATTGCTATGCTCTAGTTAGGTCAGAAATTTTTGTAGTATCCATAAAATTTTTTAAAATTTATTTATTTATTTTTGGCTGCATTGGGTCTTCGTTGCTGCACGTGGGCTTTCTCTAGCTGTGGAGAGCAGGGGCTACCCTTCATTGTGGTGCACGGGCTTCTAATTGAGGTGGCTTTTCTTTGTTACAGAGCACTGGCTCTAGGCGCACTGGCTTCAGTAGTTGTGGCTCGCGGGTTTAGTTGCTCCATGGCATGTGGGATCTTCCTGGACCAGGGATCGAATCCATGTCTCCTGCATTGGCAGGCAGATTCTTAACCACTGTGCCACCAAGGAAGTCCCTATCTATAGTCCCTATTTGAGAATCTTAACTGGTTTCTTGCCTTAATTCTTCTCCACTCCACTTACAGCTCTAACCTTACGTCCCTTTCCTGGGCAAAACTCTCCAACTGCCTCTTATGTCTCATTGTAAAAGTCAAAATCCTTGCTATGCTCTGTTAGTTCAAGTATGATCAACCCTTCCCAAGCCCTCTAATTCATAGTCCTCATCACTTTTTACTTTCTTACTACCTCACTCTCTGTCCATATTGGCCTCATTCCTAATTGCTAAGAATGCCATGTATATCTCACTCCCAGTGCACAAAGCTGGGTTTTAATTGATATTGGGGAGAGACACAAAATCTTTTGTCATCTAATGTTGTAGATATTATCTATGATGTCTTTTGTTTATTTTTGCTTTGTTATTTACTTAAGTTATTGTATTTTCTCTACTTTCCTGGTGGAGTAGCTAAGGAGATTAAAAAATTGCTAGTATCGATTTCCAGAATATGATGATCTGTTCTTTTGTTTTTTGAGTAGGTACTCTCCTACTATTTATTGAATGGAAGTTGATGAGTTTATAAAATTTCACAAACTGTCCAAAATGTTATAAGAGGGTGAGATTTCTTATATGTAATTCTAACGACTTTATTGGATCATTGATCTGTGTTTTATGTAAGACCCTCCTTTAGGGAACAAGGAAAAGAGGACCCAGGAAATAGTTACAAAGAGAGCTTTCAGAGAGATAGGAAGGCTCCAAGGGGGACTTGGTTTCAATATATCAGAAGATGAAAGAGGAAACACGGACATCAGCAGTATTAGTTACTTCAAGAGGTAGAGAAAACTGAGAAAAGTGGTTGGTTGATTTTGGAGTAATCCTTTTAATAATATAGTAAAAGTAGAGTCAGAAATTATCATGTTGCTGTCCAATGTATTATTGAATAACATTGAACATTAACATGCAGTGGCTGTGTCTTTCACAAATTTACTTGTATTGCAGTCATTATTTAATACTGTTTAATGCAAAGTCAGAAGATGAAAACAGAGACTGTCTTATATGAGTGGCATTTTTTTATTGAAATTTTATTCTGAGGTTGAATTGAATTGTAAGCCATATCTAAACACATTAAACTCAAACCTTAACCAGATGTGACTTGCATAAACTGAGATAATTCAGAAATCATTTTTAAACATACCTTTAAAGTAAACACATTAAAATGATGAATTTGAATAAACGTTCTCTATCCAGTTTCATTTTAGAAAACTTTCCATTTAAAGTAAACACTACAGCACTATTCATTATACTTAGAAGTGTTAAATTAATACTATTTTTCAAAAAGTTCAGATGAAATTTTTCTTTAAGTACTAACTTTGGATTAAAAGTATGATGGAATATTCAGCAAAACATAACTACATGTAAAATTTAGACTTAAAAAACTTAAAAATTATATTCCATGATTTGTGAGAGAAACTAATTTACTGTATACATTTGAAATGTCAAGTATCTAGGTGATGCTGGGAATCTATTTCAGCTATGACCACACAGTTTTCTTAAATGTAAGATTAAAAAGAATTACCTTATTTGTACATTTTTAGGAACATATATAACTCTTCAAATTATCTTAATTATTTTATCATTATAATTACCAAAGAATTGTAAAATTTTATACTAAATACTATTTCAAATAAAAGACATTTATTTTGAAAAAAAGAAACTCCAGATAACCACTTTTAATATTTTGCTTTAACCAATTCTGGATCCCCCCATCAATTTTATACTGAATATACAATTTTATACCCTGGCTTTAAAAATTAAACATATTTAGTAATATTTCCACATTAGGAAATGTGCTCTTATGGTCTCTTTCTCGGTGGCTGCATGGTATGCCATTGAATGGATACAGAATAATTTTTTTAGTCAATTGTTAAGTATTGGTGTTTGTCTACGATAAAAAGAAAGTTTCAGTGTATATCATTGTAACTGTATCTTTGTTTATACAGTGATTTCTTTACAAAAATATCTAGAAGATAATCTCAGGACTAAACTGTATTTGTCTCTTTAAGATTTTTGTTGCATAAATTGTCCTTGGAAATTTTTATTTGCAGTGTAAGAATTTTTTTACTCCGTTCTCTTTGACCTCACTGCATAGTATCATTTAAGTATGAAACCACGTACAATAATAAGCTACGCCACAATAATGCTGCATAATAAGATACTTCAACACTCAGTGGATTTTAACAACCTTCTTTTACTTATTTGTTCACAGCATTTATCCATGCTGTGGGGTGGTGGGTTTGGATGCAGGCTTCAGACTGCGCTCAGGCTTCTTCCTGGTCCAGGTCTACCTCACACGTCTCTTAAATTCTTCTGGGAACTTTATTACCTGGGCATGTTCTTCTCATGACTACAGATTGCACACGGACTAACAGGAATACCTGATGCCTCCAGCCTTGGCTTTGAACTGACTGACATATTGTTGTTTCTGCCAATACCCTGTCTGAGCGCGGGTCATGCGGCAAAGTCACATGAAAGTGGCTGGAAAAGGAAAAGTGATGGGAAAGGACATCCACCCTGCCCAAAGAGGAGTAGCGTCATTTGCTGAATAATCTGAACTGTTACTTTTAGTGATTCATTATTGGTTCAGTTTGCATTATTTTATCATTAAGTGTTAGAATTTGGGGACATTTATCTTTTTGGTGAATAGTCCATCTACTATTCAGAAGCCTAAAAAGTGTATATATTCCAGTCTATAAAACATTATTCTTTAGAATTTCTGACACAGATATAATTTTTATCAGATACTTCCTTATCAATATACTATGTAAATATTTACTTATAATTTTTCTGGTTTCCCAAAAATTACATATTGTTACCATTGAATAATATATGTTTAAACATTTACTTCATCTTAATGTGTTTTGGTATATGTTGTGAGATAGGAAATTGGTTTAAAAAGTTACCAGTTATATTAATTTATTAAATATTTAATTTATTATTTATTTATTTGATTGATATATTTAATAATTCAAACTACCCACTACAGTTTTGCTAGTTTTATTTTATTAAAAACTATATTATGAATATTATTGCTGCCTGTATTTTTGTTTCTTATTCCTCTTGATCACAATAGCCAGAAGTCTAACTATTGCACTGGTCAATTCAAATAATTCTCATGTAAATTCATAAATTCTACCTTCTTTTCTTTCCTCTTTTCTCATTAATGAATTAATTCTAATCCCTATATCCGATAAATGTTTTTGTCTTTATTAGCTCTTTCAGCTTATGTTGCTTATTTACTTTTATAGCTTCTTGAACATAGTGCTTGTTACTTTCATTCATTTAAAATATAAACAGATTTAACATGAATGTTTCCCTATGATATTGGAAGTCTCCAATAAATATTAACATTAGTGCACCTAACGTGTTGCCATTAATATCTAAATCTTTTGTATATAGTTTGGCTTTCTTTATAAATCAGAAATTATTTAGAGCATAGCTATCAACTATGTATGACCTTGATTTTAATTATTATACTTATTTTTAGATTTATGATTATGTTTGCATTTAGTTATGGTAAACTGGTTTTGTCATCTTAGTTTTGATTTTTTCTATGACTCAGAAGATATTTACAAGATTGTTCTCTTGTTTTTGAATTTCTAAGTTGCTAAAATTGTTGGTCTTACTTTTGTTACTTATTTCTAATATTTGTGTGATATGATCAGAGAATGTGACTTGTAATAGTTCTATTAAAGTTGCTGGAATTTTCTTTGTGGTAAATTACCTTAGATTCTGTGAAAGTATGATACATAGACTTTCTATGAACGTGCATATTTTCTATTTTTGTGTGCAGAGTTATCTATAGACCTAATTAGGTATTTCACTGTTTTATTCCAACCCCGTGTCTGTATTTATATTCTATTAAATATATTATTTTATATTTTGATAGAGGAGCGTGATAGCTATTGTATTGTCTTTATTTGGGGCATGAGATGAAATTGCTCTTTCCTATTCACTTGAAATTAGACTTGCCTAAGTCACTTGTATTGAACAATGAAATATTAGGGAAAGTGATATATGTCACTCCTTTTGGTTGAAAAATTTAATTGCTAAAACTTGATTCATATATTTCCTTTGAATATGGTGATCTTACGAGAATGAAAAGAGATTGAATTCTTTCAGCCCAGATCCCTGAATGACTAGAATGAGCAGAAGCTTTTGCCAACCCTCGTTGGATAAGTGGCACGAGAAAGAGAGAAATCTTTGTGGTTTCAAGCCACTACATTTTTGAAGTTACTAGTTTCCACAGAAATTTTCATTGCTGTCCATTGAAATCTTGCCTTGGATTTTAAAATATTGGCAGGTAATCAAATTTAAAATAAAACAAAACAGATGAAGGGTAATGTAAGGCAGATAGAGCAAAGATAATAGTGAGCCAAATTTGATCCATGTGCCACCAGATAAATATCTCTGTATCATCTTTTCCCACTATGACTGATATTTTGCCAGCTTCTCTTTGAATTTCAAATATATCTGTTTTATATATATTTATGCAAAAGTTTTTGCGGGTTAAATTTTCAATGCATATTTATTAAAGTATACTAATTCGTTGGCCAAGCAATTTATAAAACACAGAGTGTTTAGAAATGAGAAGAGTACTCACAATCTGTAATGGAAGTTAGAACATATGTATATGTAACATGCATATGTGTATATAAAAATGCATGTAATACATATATATGTTTTTTTAACATCTTAATTGGAGTATAATTGCTTTACAATGGTGTGTTAGTTTCTGCTTTATAACAAAGTGAATCAGTTATACATATACATATGTTCCCATATCTCTTCCCTCTTGCGTCTCCCTCCCTCCCACCCTCCCTATCCCACCCCTGTAGGTGGTCACAAAGCACCAAGCTGATCTCCCTGTGCTGTGCAGCTGCTTCCCACTAGCTATCTATTTTACGTTTGGTAGTGTATATATGTCCATGCCACTCTCTCACTTTGTCACAGCTTACCCTTCCCCCTCCCCATAGCCTCAAGTCCATTCTCTAGTAGGTCTGTCTTTATTTCCGTCTTGCCCCTAGGTTCTTAATGACCTTCTTGTTTTGTTTTCTTTTGCTTAGATTCCATATATATGTGTTAGCATATGGTATTTGTTTTTCTCTTTCTGACTTACTTCACTCTGTATGACAGACTCTAGGTCCATCCACCTCACTACAAATAACTCAATTTCATTTCCTTTTATGGCTGAGTAATATTCCATTGTACATATGTGCCACATCTTCTTTATCCATTCATCTGTTGATGGACACTTAGGTTGCTTCCATTGCCTGGCTATTGTAAATAGAGCAGCAATGAACATTTTGATACATGACTCTTTTTGAATTATGGTTTTCTCAGGGTATATGCTCAGTAGTGGGATTGCTGGGTCGTATGGTAGTTCTATTTTTAGTTTTTAAAGGAATGTCCATACTGTTCTCCATAGTGGCTGTATCAATTTACATTCCCACCAACAGTGCAAGAGGGTTTCCTTTTCTCCAAACCCTTTCCAGCATTTATAGTTTGTAGATTTTTTGATGATGGCCATTCTGAAAGTTTGAGATGATATCTCATTGAAGTTTTGATTTGCACTTCTCTAATGATTAGTGATGTTGAGCATCCTTTCATGTGTTTGTTGGCAATCTGTATATCTTCTTTGGAGAAATGTCTATTTTTAGGTCTTCTGCCCATTTTTGGATTGGGTTGTTTGTTTTGTGATATTGAGCTGCATGAACTGCTTGTAAATATTGGAGATTAATCCTTTGTCAGTTGCTTCATTTGTAAATATTTCTCCCATTCTGAGGGTTGTCTTTTCTTCTTGCTTATGGTTTCCTTTGCTGTGCAAAAGCTTTGAAGTTTCATTAAGTCCCATTTGTTTATTTTTGTATTTATTTCCATTTTTTAGGAGGTGGGTCAAAAAGGATCTTGCTGTGATTATGTCATAGTGTTCTGCCTATGTTTTCCTCTAAGAGTTTGATACTGTCTGGCCTTACATTTAGGTCTTTAACCCATTTTGAATTTATTTTTGTGTATGGTGTTAGGGAGTGTTCTCATTTCATACATTTACATGTACCTGTCCAGTTTTCCCAGCACCACTTATTGAAGAGGCTGTCCTTTCTTCACTGTACATCCCTGCCTCCTTTATCAAAGATAAGGTGACCATATGTGCGTGGGTTTATCTCTGGGCTTTCTATCCTGATCCACTGATCTATATTTCTGTTTTTGTGCCAGTACCATACTGTCTTGATTACTGTAGCTTTGTAGCATAGTCTGAAGTCCAGGAGCCTGATTCCTCCACCTCCGTTTATTTTCTCAAGATTGCTTTGTCTATTCGGGGTCTTTTGCATTTCCATACAAATTGTGAAATTTTTTGTTCTAGTTCTGTGAAAAATGCCAGTGGTAGTTTGATAGGGATTGCATTGAATCTCTAGATTGTTTTGGGTAGTAGAATCATTTTCAAAATGTTGATTCTTCCAATCCAAGAACACGGTATGTCTCTCCATCTATTTGTATCATCTTTAATTTCTTTCATCAGTGTCTTATAATTTTCTGCATACAGGTCTTTTGTCTCCTCAGGTAGGTTTATTCCTAGATATTTTTTTCTTTTTGTTGCAGTGGTAAATGGGAGGGTTTTCTTCATTTCACTTTCAGATTTTTCATCCTTAGTGTATAGGAATGCAAGAGATTTCTGTGTATTAATTTTGTATCCTGCTACTCTACCAAATTCATTGATTAGCTCTAGTACTTTTCTGGTTGCATCTTTAGGATTCTCTATGTATAGTATCATATCATCTGCAAACAGTGACAGCTTTACTTCTTCTTTTCCAATTTGGATTCCTTTTATTTCTTTTTCTTCTCTGATTGCTGTGGCTAAAACTTCCATAACTATGTTGAATAAGAGTGGTGAGAGTGGGCAACCTTGTCTTTTCCTGATCTTAATGGAGATGTTTTCAGTTTTTCACTGTTGAGGACGATGTTGGTGAGGGTTTGTCATATATGACCTTTATTATGTTGAGGAAAGTTACCTCTATGCCTACTTTCTGGAGGGTTTTTATCATAAATGGGTTTTGAATTTTGTTGACAGCTTTTTCTGCATCTATTGAGATGATCATATTGTTTTTCTCCTTCAATCTGTTAATATGGTGTATCACAGTGATTGATTTGTGGATACTGAGGAATCCTTGCATTCCTGGGATGAACCCCGTTTGATCATGGTGTATGATCATTTTAATGTACTGTTGGATTCTGTTTGCTAGTATTTTGTTGAGGATTTTGGTATCTATATTCATGAGGGATATTGGCCTGTAGTTTTCTTTCTTTGTGACATCTTTGTCTGGTTTTGGTATCAGGGTGATGGTGACCTCGTAGAATGAGTTGGGGAGTGTTCCTCCCTCTGCTATATTTTGGAGGAGTTTGAGAGGGATAAGTGTTATCTCTTCTCTTAATGTTTGATAGAATTCGCCTATGAAGCCATCTGGTCCTGGACTTTTGTTTGTTGGAAGATTTTTAATCGCAGTTTCAAATTCAGTGCTTGTGATTGGTCTGTTCATATTTGCTATTTCGTCCTCGTTCAGTCTTGGAATGTTCTGCATTTCTAAGAATTTGTCCATTTCTTCCAGGTTGTCCATTTTATTGGCATAGAGTTGCTTGTAGTAATCTCTCATGATCCTTTGTATTTCTGTAGTGTCAGTTGTTACTTCTCCTTTTTCATATCTAATTCTATTGATTTGAGTCTTCTCCCTTTTTTTTCTTGATGAGTCTAATTGTTTATCAATTTGGTTTATGTTTTCAAAGAACCAGCTTTTAGTTTTATTGATCTTTGCTATAATTCCTTCATTTCTTTTTCATTTATTTCTGATCGGATATTTATGATTTTTTTCCTTCTGCTAACTTCGGGATTTTTTGCTCTTCTTTCTCTAATTGCTTTATGTATAAGTTTAGGTTGTTTATTTGAGATGTTGCTTGTTTCTTAAGGTAGGATTGTATTGCTATAAACTTCCCTTTTAGAACTGCTTTTGCTGCATCCCATAGGTTTTGGGTCATTGTGTTTTCATTGTCAGTTGTTTCTAGGTATTTTTTGATTTCCTCTTGGATTTCTTCAGTGATCTCTTGGTTATTAAGTAGTGTATTGCTTAGCCTCCATGTGCTTGTATTTTTTACAGATTTTTTCCTGTAATTGATATCTAGTCTCATAGTGTTGTGGTCGAAAAGATACTTGATACGATTTCAATATTCTTAACTTTACCAAGGCTTGATTTGTGACCCAAGATATGATCTATTCTGGAGAATGTTCCATGAGCACTTGAGAAGAATGTGTATTCTGTTATTTTTTGGATGGAATGTCCTGTAAATATCAATTAAGTCCATGTTGTTTTATGTATCATTTAAAGCTTCTGTTTATTTATTTATTTTCATTTTGGATGATCTGTCCTGTGGTGAAAGCGGGGTGTTAAATTCCCTACTATGATTGTGTTACTGTTGATTTCCCCTTTTACGGCTGTTAGTATTTGCCTTATGTATTGAGGTGCTCCTATGTTGGGTGCATAAATAATTACAATTGTTATTTCTTATTCTTGGATTGATCCCTTGATCATTATGTAGTGTCCTTCTTTGTCTCTTGTAATAGTCTTTATTTTAAATTCTGCTTTTTCTGATATGAGAAATGCTACTCCAGCTTTCTTCTGATTTCCATTTGCATGGTATATCTTTTTCCATCCCCTCACTTTCTGTCTGTGTGTGTCCCTAGGTCTTAAGTGGGTCTCTTGTAGACAGCATATATATAGGTCTTTTTTTTTTATCCATTCAGCAAGCCTGTGTCTTGGAGCATTTAATCCATTCACGTTTAAGGTTATTATTGATATGTATGTTCCTATGACCATTTTCTTAATTGTTTTGGGTTTGTTTTTGTAGGTCCTTTTCTTCTCTTGTGTTTCTCACTTAGAGAAGTTCCTTTAGCATTTGTTGTAGAGCTGGTTTGGTGGTGCTGAATTCTCTTAGCTTTTGCTTGTCTGTAAAGCTTTTGATTTCTCCATCGAATCTGAATGAGATCCTTGCTGGGTAGAGTAATCTTGGTTGTAGGTTCTTCCCTTTCATCACTTTAAGTATATCATGCCACTTTCTTCTGGCTTGTAGAGTTTCTGCTGAGAGCTCAGCTGTTAACCTTATGGGAGTTCCCTTGTATGTTATTTGTCATTTTTCCCTTGCTGCTTTCAAGAATTTTTCTTTGTCTTTAATTTTTGCCAATTTGATTACTGTGTGTCTTGGCATGTTTCTCCTTGGGTTTATCCTGTATGGGACTCGCTGTGCTTCCTGGACTTGGGTGGCTATTTCCTTTCCCATTTTAGGTAATTTTTCGACTCTAATCTCTTCAAATATTTTCTTTGGTCCTTTCTCTCTCTCTTCTCCTTCTGGACCCCTATAATGCTAATGTTGTTGTGTTTAATGTTGTCCCAGAGGTCTCTTAGGCTGTCTTCATTTATTTTCATTATTTTCTCTTTATCCTGTTCCATGGCAGTGAGTTCCACCTTTCTGTCTTCCAGGTCATTTATCCATTTTTCTGCCTCAATTATTCTACTATTGATTCCTCCTAATGTATTTTTCATTTCAGTTATTGTATTGTTCATCTCTGTTTGTTTCTTCTTTAATTCTTCTAGGTGTTTGTTAAACATATCTTGCATCTTCTCGATCTTTGCCTCCATTCTTTTCCGAGGTCCGGGATCATCTTTACTATCATTATTCCGAATTCCTTTCCTGGAAGGTTGCCTATCTCCACTTCATTTAGTTGTTTTTCTGGGGTTTTATCTTGTTCCTTCATCTGGTACATAGTCCTCTGCCTTTTTATCTTGTCTATCTTTTTGTGAATGTGGTTTTTGTTCCACAGGCTGCAGGATTGTGGTTCTTCTTTCTTCTGCTCTCTTCCCTCTGGTACATTTATTTTTGATTTGTTTGATTCTTTGTGTTTGTGAATATATGCTTACTAGTCTCTCATAGTGATATAATAAAAGCTGACAGTTTACTACACCATTTACATTTTAAAAACCTAACATGGGTGATATGAAAATAACAATTGCTTTGGAAGAAGAGAAAAAGAGAGAAATAACAATGATGGCATTATTTAGAAGCATTTGTAAATTTAACTAAAATTTTTTACCCTATTCCATCTGAGTTTATAGGTTGGGACTGCTCTTTAAAATAATTGCTAGTTCAATATCCCTGGTGATTTTTCTACTGCAGAGAAGAAATATTCATACCATTGTAAAGATATAATAGCTACCAGGTACAAATAAATGTTTGAACAATTTTATGACAGACATTGACATTCTTAAAACCTAAGTGGAATGAATCTGTAACTAACTGAGTAATTAATAGGACATTAATATGTCCAATAGCTGGGTTGTGATGGAGCAATTTTGTATGGCTTATTTGGATTTGTATCTGCTTCTTAAAGAATAAAGACAAAATATAAGCCAAAGGCAAGAGAACGTTGCTAAATAATAAATTTTATATTTACTCTATTTTAAAGGAAAAAAACAATACAGCAGAAAAGTGGATAGGGTCATTTAACAAGATATTTTCTCAGTCTATTTTTAAAAGAATAGTTGTGAGTCCTTAAGACCAAAAGTTTTTAATATCCCTGTACTTACATAGTGATTGGGGAAGGATGTGACAAATCTGATTTTACAACATCGTATAAGATATTATAGGCAATAGCAGTCAATGAAGGAAGGACAAATGGCGTCCCCTTGAAGATTTCAGATGGAGCCAAGCTTCCCACTTCCAGGATCCATTCTGTGGCTTCCTGGTGCTTCAAGTGCAGGTATGGACATAAGTCCATAGATCTTGTGGACTAAAGCCCTTGTGACCATTCCTATATAGCCAAACAAGCAAAACAAGAGTTAGGATCCACCTGTTCTATAGTCATACATGCATGTGTCTTTCCATACCCTGCCCAGCATCTCTGAGCTGAATCTTTGTGATGTTCCCTCCTTATTTCCCAGGACATACCCTGTCTGATATTGCATATAATTCTGTAGATGAAGGAATTCTGCCTGAATCAGGAGTGACATGAGACACACCTAGAAGTGCAGCCTCTTATTTGTCATGCAGAGCAATGTCTTGGTGCCCAGCTTACACAGCTAAGGAGAAGTTCTTGGTACTGAAGAAGCTAAGGTACCAGTGCTAGGCCAATCCTAAGAATTGTAGGAGGAGCTGGGCCACCTGCACAGCCAGCTTGCTAAAGAAATGGCAGCTGAGGGGTTCAAACATTTCCTCCCTTATGTTTTGGATCCAATGTTTACAGCTCTATAATTAGCAGCATCATAGAAGACATCTCCATACTGGTGCCTGGGCTTCTACCAGAAACCTTCTTTTTGTATGCCAGACCTACTGAACTTTGCAGACATGAGAGAAATCCTAAAGGCTTTTTCCCAGATGACACAGTGTCAAGTTCTAAAGCAGAGTTTATTACAAGAAGAAAAACACCCCATCATCCTCATATCAGAGGCTTAAGAAGGAATTTTGCTCACTCTCGGAAGTTCTCCAATTACTAAGTTCCTCATCACATTTTCTTTTATTTTGCGTCTCAATTAGGAATTTTCTTCTGCCAGAGATTTTCTGACAGACTAGAGCTTGGGGCGTAACAAAAGACCTGACCTATGTTTCCCCCACGGCCTAACTTAGCAGAAGCCTAAAGCCAATATTTTGAACTAAGACTTTTTTTTACAGGTAATTGTGTTGCTTGGAGTGTTTTAATATAAAGGATGAGAGAAGTTTCTGATTTTTCCATGCCCTGCATGAAAATAGGTCTTAAATGAATGACTTGTGACACATGCTACACTCTGTAACTGGTCTCATTAGCCACTTTGTGTCTAGCTATCACTTATTCTCACTTAATTCTTTGTAGCTTAGCAGACTGAGAGAATAGTGCTAGATATATGTATGTGAACATATGTACATGTACGTAAGCGGAGGAAATTCTTTTCTGCTGCATCATAATCCCACACCATTGCTCAGCAATCCTGTTTCTCCCTCCCTGCCCAACATCAAGATAGGGGTCAGGCTAGTCTACCATGCAGATTCCTGGACTGCTGATGGGAGAACTGTTTTTCTTAAATCTAAAATTTAAAAACCAAGTCTCCTTTCTAAAGGCTCTTAGGTCTTATCAGTTCCACTTCACTGAAAAGTCTTGTTATGGACTTTGTACTATAGACAAATTCAAGCCTAGCTATGAAACATTCAAGAACAGCTAGGAAAGCACTGAAAAATAGAGATTACTGGGAGGGATTTACCTTACAAGATAACCAGAATATGTTGTGAAGCCTGTGCTATGCAAACAGTATACTAGGCACAGATATGAACATATAAACTTGTAAAATAGAATAGAAAATTCAGAAATAGAGTCATACATATTCAGAAATTTGGTATATAATAAAAGTGGCATTCAACAACGAGAGCAAAAAATGAATATTTTAAGAAATGAGTCTGGGACAACTGAATAGCCACTTAGGAAACAATAAGTTTAGACTCATATTAAGCATCAAACCTAAGAATAAACCTCAAAATAATCAGGGATCTAAATGCAAAGAATAATACCATGAATTAGAGAAAAATGGACAAATTGCTCTATAATTTGTATATTGGAAAAGTATTCTGACTATGGCTCAAAATCCAGGTGCAATAAAAGTAAGGATTGATACTTATAACTATCTAATAATAATATTAATGATGATAATAAGAAAATTTGCATGGCAAAAACACCTGAAGCAAAGTCAAAAAAAAAAAAGAAAGAAAAAAATACTGGCAGAAAATATTTGCAATATATGCTACTGATAAAAAGCTAATGGCTCTAATATATAAGCACTCTGAACAATTTACTATTCAAGAAATAAAATAAAACCAACAATATGGGTTTAAAAAGTAGAATATTTTCCAAACAGTAATACATAACTTTGTTTCCAATGAATCATCACTACATTGATGCGGGCAAAACAGAACTATTTTAAATAAATTATGAAGAATTTATTTTTATTTGTAGTCATAAGGGTTAGCAATTCTCATAATATTTTCTGCATAGTCTATAATTAAGTACATAAGTAAAATATATTGAGAATAATGGAAGCCACATTCTTCTTGTTGAGGAAAAGTATTATAAAGAAGGAAGATTAGAATGAATCCTGTGCTATTAGATTGGAATGAGAGGTATTAATATGATCTTGTGAATTCATAGTACATTTATCTGTATCTATATAATATTTATCTGTGTCTATCTAATACCCATATGTATGTGTGTTCATGTGTGTGTGTAAGTGTGTGTATGGGAATAATTTCCAAGCTCAGTTCACTAAAAGGGCCTAAAACCAATGACATACCAATGTCACTGAATACACCTAATAGTCACTTAAAATAATGAGGGCTTCTTGGAGAAATGGACTTATTCCTGGACTAGAGCAGGAAAATAATAAGATAAGCCTGAAATATCATATGCCAGAAATTAGGCCAGAGAGTAAAAAGTGCTCACAAAGTGCTGAAAACATGTCAAAGGACACAGTGATCAGCTTGTATGGGCTCTCACTAGCCAAATGTGGATTAACTTGAACAATTAAATAATGATAGTAACAGGCTTTAACTCCCCCCCTGAATAAAATAATCTATCAGTCTACACTGACATAAGCAAAGAAATGAATACATGAATAAATGCGGATGGGGAAAGCTTTACATTACAGAAACACAACAATAAATTTAAATTGAATGATGGAGCTAGAAAATCATGTTTTATTTTATTTTTTTTCTGTATGCGGGCCTCTCACTGTTGTGGCTGCTCCCGTTGCGGAGCACAGGCTCCAGACCCGCAGGCTCAGCGGCCATGGCTCACGGACCCAGTCGCTCCGCGGCATGTGGGATCCTCCCGGACCGGGGCACGAACCCGTGTCCCCTGCATCGGCAGGCGGACTCTCAACCACTGGGCCACCAGGGAAGCCCTCATATTTTATTTTAATCACAGTACTAATTGATGCTGTCAAGAATAAGTAACAGATGCTAATATTAATGGGTAAAAATATGTTGAGGAACAGGATATTTTTGTGGTCTCAAAGTATCTCCCCACAAATTATTTATTCATTACAAAGAGGAAACACATATTCGTGTGGAGAAACCTAGCAGACACTACTTTGTCCAAGTGATTAATATAACACTAGCAATATTGGAACAAGTCGAAGTTATATACCTCCTGATACGAAGCGCAGAGAAAGACAACATCACTTCTGTAGTATTTCTTCCAAAATTGTGAACATAAATCTAATTATGGTGAAATATAAACTAAATGGATCAAAAATGTTAACAAGTGGTGAATCCCAGTTAAGGATATACCTGTATTCTTTGGGCTAGTTTTGCAAATTTCCTCTAAGTTGGAAATTACAAAAAAATAAAAGGTACAAAAACTACAAGCATAACTACCAAGGGTTACAAATAGAAATGCTTGGTGGCTGGAAGTAAAAGTGTATGTATGAATAAGCATATAATTTTACATTCCAGTAGTTTGTTACAGATTTAAGGCATTTGTAACATAAAATTATTCAGTGAGAGAAATGGTGTTTTTCTTGTGTGAGAGATGAGTAACCTGAGGCATGTGGATATTTTAAACCAAGCTTAAGATCACACTAAACAATCATATGATTTAATATTAAATATCCTGACTTCAAATGTGTTCTTTTACTTTTCTATATGGCTATGTCTTTTGGGTGGGAATTCTCACCGAGGCTTTTTCCCCTACCATCCAGAGCTGAGACCTAGTTAAGCAAGATTTCTTCTCCCTTGAACAAAACAGATTTTTTTTTTTTCTATTTTAAACTGTTCATGTCAAACTTGGAGTTTTGGGTTTTACTCAGGTCTCTGATATAAGGTCCCAACTTTTTGTGATACTCAGCCTTTGTTCTATTCTCCAGAAGTGGTCCGTTAAATTTTCAAACTTAGTTTACAAGGAATTGACAGCTGCCTGCTTGAGTGCTCATCTCTCTGGACTCAGGGTTTCTTATTGTATTCCGTCTGCCTTTGAGAATTTCCTTTCTTTCCTGCTAGCTCAGCAATGAATTTTAAATGTTTTCTTTAAAGTCTTTATCCAACATTTTTAGAGGTTTGACAATAGACATTTTCAGAAACATTAATTTGACATACTGCCTAAAATGGAATATTCTGTTTGTTGTTGTTTTTTAACAATAATCGTGTATTAGTGGTTAGTGGTGGCACAGTTTATCTGGTGATTTGGTACATTTATTATATGGACAAAAGTAAACACACTACATGATTTTTTTAAATTTTACTTACCCACACTAAGATCTAATTAGATTGATTGTAGCTATCAGAAAATGTGCTAATCATTTTCATTTAATTGTATTAAAAGGTTTCAGGTTTGTCTCACCAATATAATACTGTAAAATGTAATATGTATGTGTATGTTTAATTTTAACAAAATCTACATAGACATTGTCAGAGGAAGTTAAGAATTTCAATGAACCATGAGCTCTTATAAATTGCTAAGAGAAGCACAACAATGTAATAGAAAAAATGCACAATGTTTATGAAGAAGCTTTTTGCAGAAAATTAAATCAAAGAAAAATAAATATGTATAAAACTATGACTAACTTGACTATAAATCATGTCCTATCTTTTCCTGAAAAACAAAAGAAGACCCAATATACCATATTTCTGCCAGGGCTTAGGAAAAACAATACTCTCCCATACCCAGGTGCTAATGACAATTGTTAGTTTCTGGAAAACAGTTTGTTATTATCCATAAATTAAGTGAGATTTCATAAATTAAGTTAAAGTTACAAATATTCTTCAACAAAGCAAACCCATTTCCAGGGAATCTACCACTCTTAGAAAAGTAAGCAACAATAGGAGAAAATATAGATGCAAGGATGTTTATTGCAGAATTATTTTTACTAGCAAGAAACTGCAGACATTGGCAAGTCCAAAGCATGTGAGTAATTGAAAAAATTTTGATATAGTTGCAAACTGGCATATTATGTAGCTATTAAAAATAATCATTTTGAAACCTTCATTTAATGAAAAGACATATCCATAAGATATTGTTAAGTAGAAAAAGATAGTTACAATGGAATTTGTACAAGTATGTTACTATCTTAAAGGCGAGAATGTCAAGATTTTTATATATAAAATATTCTATATTCATATAATAGTTACATAGATATATACAGGGTATGTATATATGGTACATAAATGCAGGTCATATATTTGTGTAAAGTTATATGGGCTTGGAGAAAAAATATGGAAATATACCTAAGAAGTAGTTTTAAAAGTTTATATGAAGAAAAGGGAAAGGTAAGATGAAAAGAAGACAAGCAAAAAAGGAAACAAAATCTGTATTCTTTAAAAGACAGAATTACCTGAGAATTACATATATTATATGTAAAATATATATATGTATGTATGTATACATATGATACTTAGAATGCCCCAAATATGCATTATATTAAACATTGTTTAAAATAAGTTATCTTAAAATGATCAA
Source organism: Delphinapterus leucas (assembly GCF_059928025.1). Taxonomy (NCBI): domain Eukaryota; kingdom Metazoa; phylum Chordata; class Mammalia; order Artiodactyla; family Monodontidae; genus Delphinapterus; species Delphinapterus leucas. The sequence continues at coordinate 33,222,888 of NC_143132.1, forward strand.
TGCTCAATTTAAAATTCATTTCTTTTAAAACTTTATTGCATTTTCTCCACAGAGTGTTAGCTGTTGAGTCTTAGGGGTGGAGTAGGCCTTAGTTTACAAGTAGATTGATTTGACTCTCTGCAATTTTAAGGTCCAAATTGTCAAAAAATTGCATGGGTAGATGAGCTTTTTACAAAATAACTTTGAAAATGCTATAAACGTCAATCAGCTATACATTTTTTAAGGGAGAAATTAAAAACCTTGCAGACTTAAAGTTAATTCAGACGTTATTAAAGTAATGTGAGCATAAGTGAATGTCGGGCTGCACCATGCAGGCCTAGCTTTAAGAACAAAAAAGAACAAAAAAGAACCTGGATTCAGCAATAAAGACATCAATGGATGTGGGGTCTTACAAGTCTGAAGCAAGGTCCTGGAGTGACACCCCACCAGGTGCCGTGGACAGCGGGCAGGACATGGCAGCAGTCTTCACTCTTGGGGGAGGAGGGGAGATTGCCAGTTATAGGGGCAATTGACATCAGGTTGGCTCATCGGTTACCAAGGGAACCAGCAGAGGGGCACTTCCTTCACTGCTCCTTTGATAAGTTCTAGTTGGGGCCTGGGGCAGGTATGTGCAAAGATCAGTCATGTGAGTAGGATATAGGTGAAGCAAGCACTGGTTGGGAGGGGATGTACAGAGAGCAAGAGAGTAGCCATCTTGAGTGGCCTGATCAGACAGTGAGTTTATCCCCACATTTTGGAGACTTCTCAGCTCATATCTCCATGGTTTCAGGGTCTCTCTCCTCACCTCCTCTTAGCAGCCTTTGTGGAGGGAAGTGGTCAGCGGCACTCAGGAACTAGTTGTTAACTCCTCCTACCCTGATGTGCTCCTCAGGTTTCGCTGCCTACAAGATAATGGGGTGGGTGGGTCTTGCAATCCCTTTGCTGGCAGAGTCCTAGGTGAAAAGACCTTTGCTTCTCTGCCTGAGCTGCACACTTCTGTGGCCCCAACGTGCCTGTGTCACATGTCACTGCACCCTTTCAGTCTCTGTGCTCAGGCTGCTGTACAAAAATACCATGCACTGGGTGGCTTAAGTAACAGAAATTTATTTCTCACAGTTCTGGGGCTGGGAAGTCTCAGATTAAAGTGATAGCTGATTAGATTTCTGGTGAGAGAGCTCTTCTTGGTTAACAGAAGACTGGCGACCTTCTTTCTGGATCCTCACATGGTGGAAAGAGAGAGAGTGAGCAAGCTTTCGGGTATCTCCTCTTATAAGAACACTAATCTTAGGGCCCCGCCCTTATGGTATCATTAACCATAATTACCTCCATATAGGCCCTAACTTCGAGTATAATTACATGGTGTATTGGGGTGTCAACATGTGAATTTTGAGAGGACACAAACATTCAGTTCATAGCAGTTACCTGAGGCTTAAAGCAGTATTGCTCCTACTTCCAATCTGACAAAAACTCTCATAAAAACAGTTCTTTGCCATCAGCACTCAAAACTACAATACTGAGTCTAGCAGAAAGTAGATGTCATGCTTTTTCTTTGATTGTTCTTATCATTCTCATTGTTTTTTTCCCATGAGCTTATGAACCATCTTTTCATCTTCAGATACATATATAGTACATATATAAATATATACATATATACATACACATCTATCTTGTAAATAGAGGCATAAGTGTGGATGGGGATGGGGTAGGTGTAAGGACTCTTCCTGTCCCCAGGATATTTAATCTTGCTTATGGATCAGCCAGAATAGCATTTTACATGTAACTAGCTAACATTATGTGAGAGCGTGTATATAAACTTAAAATAAAACTTAATCAGCTTGTCCCAAGGGAAAGCTCCATAATCAGACCATTGGATCTTTAGAGCCTAAAATGGAAAGTTGAAGAAAACCAAGTGTATAAAACATAATATTGTAATCATGATAAAGAAATATAATTATTACTTCCTTTAAGAAAAAAAGAACATATATACTAAATACTAATGTAAGTAACAAAAGTATTAGAAAAATCACAACTATGATTCTTAGGGCAAGCATTATTTTATTTTGTTCTTGGGCTTCCCTGGTGGCGCAGTGGTTGAGAGTACGCCTGCTGTTGCAGGGGACACGGGTTCGTGCCCCTGTCTGGGAGGATCCCACATGCCGCGGAGCGGCTGGGCCTGTGAGCCATGGTTGCTGGGCCTGCGCGTCCAGAGCCTGTGCTCCACGACGGGAGGGGCCACAACAGTGAGAGGCCCGCGTACCACAAAAAAAAAAAAAAAAAGATATACTCAAAAGTGGCAGAATAACTTGAATGAAAAAACTTATTCAAACTAAATATCAATAGTATGAAGCATTGTTCATTTATGAAGTCACCATTATTACCAGTTAGAATACTTGACCAAAAGAATCCAATGCTAGCAATGACCTAGAGAAAAGTGACATGTGTGGTTTATATCATAGCATTTCAGAATTAGCAATGAGTAATGAGGTTGGCAAACATAACCATCAAATAAAAACCATAAGTAATTAACTGCAACAATGTTGAGAGGATACATGAGTCTGGGAAATGGGCCAAGATAAAGGTTACAGTCAGTGTGTTTTTTAAAATGAGGGAAAGGACCTAGAAGGTAAAGGAAAAATTTGGTGCCAAGAAAGTACATTGGTGCTAACTATTAACTCATGACTCTAGATAAAAGGAAAAAACTCATTACAACTGGCCTGCAATCGGATTTCAAAATTCCCCAATTAATTTTACTTTCCTAATAAATATATGACTTCTCTCCTTATTTTGTAAAGTCAACTACAATCTCATTGATTTCAAAACAAACACCTGTAAGCTATGACACATGCTTTAGGCAATTTCACTTAATATGTTAATTCATGCCTTAAGAATAGTAACCTTAAATTTACAACTTAACATGTAAGTAAGACAATACTATGCACCTCTAAGGCAGCCTGAGATGCTTCATGATACGTAAAGAGGAGGGCAGTTAGTAAAGAATGAAAGAGTCTTTCAATATGTTAGGGCACAGGAGGACTGTGAATGAATCTGAAACTCAGAGGTAAATGAAGTGTTGACACTCCAAAGAATCTGGAAACTAAAAAGAGAAGGTCAAGGGGGCAAAAGTAGGGCAAGAGAGAACCTACCTTAAGGATGTAAGCATTCGGGGGAAATTATAGAACTTGTGCAAGATAGCAAAGGTTTAGGTGGACGTATCCCCCAGGAATTCAGAGAAATGGAGCATTCTGCTTACTTTTCTCACCACACACACACACACACACACACACACACACACACACACAGAGGCAAGCACCCACACAGGAGCAAGCTACTATGATAACAATGTAAGAACTATACTTAACTCACTGAAATTCTAATACTTTGAGTTGAGGAAAATGCCACAAAGAAGGAAGGAAGATGTAGCAGATTTTGAATAATAACATAACAAGAAACCCCAAAGGACATAACATTTCTTTGGCTTTTAACCAAATTTAACTTCAACTTTCAGTAAACTTTTCTGTGGGGAGTGGCCTGGACACTCAATCTACCAGACTATTACTAGAGCTCAAAGTGAGTTTTAATGTGAGTTTGAATTCACATTCAGCCTTCTGTCAGCTGAATGAGATGAGGCAAAGGAGAATATTGGTGCTACATCTTGTGAATTCATAATTCTAACCTTCATCTCTGACCATGGATAAGTCATTCAAGCTCTGTTGAATCATCTTAGTTAAATGAAAGAAATGGTTATTATTTCTAATTACATTATTTTACAGGTTTATATTTAATCATACTTTTGGCAGTACAATTTTCCAGTTTTACACACTTTTATTTATTGAAATAACACTTAAAACAAGCGTTGTTGTAATTAAATAGACCATGACCTTGAACTGATAGGTCTATAATTTGGAAATTACACTTCCTAATATAATTATTAAATAAATTTTGCATATATCAAAACTCCATCATAAATACAGTCAGCTATTATCCAGGAGTTGTATATCCAAGTTGCACATGAGATCTATAACTCTCCCTACTGGCTATGTTATTTTGGCCCTTTAGCTGTTTAATTATTCATGAATCCATCACTTTGACGATCCTTCTCATGTTTGCAATTGTTATGACAAAGTTGTGTGCATAAGTAGAGCAAATTAATAGCAAATATTTTATGCATGAGTATTTCCATTATTGTTGGCTACACCTGTTGAAAATTTCTAAACTAAACTAATAAATGAAAATTAATTTTATTTGGGTTTAAGCATTCTTCAACTATAAAAATCTGCTTATGTTTTGAATTAGAAAATTGCATTTATTTTTCATGTGCTTGTAAACTTTTTATCATAATTAATACAAAGTGTGACAATATCAAAATTGTAATAGAGTTCTGGTACTACTTAGGATATGGGAAGCATTGTTTAAAAGATGATTAGAAATTAAAATGTAGGGTTTTAAAGTCTTTTTCATAACATCACTGACCTTTATAAATTACTATGTTCTATGAGGAGAAAAGGTTTTTATGTCCTATACATCCTGTATCTGCAACTCACAACATAGAGAAGGCTTTTAACATTAGTTGAATTACAATACAGCTTTTTGCTTATCCAAGTAAAGGAGACTGTCAGTCACTCTTCTATCCCCATGGTAGGGTCAGGATTAGGATTAGGGATAAGAATAGGTTTAGACTGAAAAATCTGTGTATCTTTGAAAAAAATTATTATAGACTATATATGAGGAAATAATTGCTTTTTAATTCTTTGGTGTTAAATATTTAGGCAACTGAAAGATTTGAGTAAAAACACAATACAAATGATAAAAATGGCTACTTCAAAAACACTTCATTGGGAAAAAATACAACTGATGGCAGTATCTTGGGAGAAAAAGTGATGGTTTAGATATGATAATTCCAGTCCTCAGCAACATGGAGCACAGGAGAGAAGGCACCTGCTGTCTGATCTGGGATGTGGATCAGTGTTTATGGCTGCCAAGAGATCCAACTATATAAGCACTCCCTGTGGTTGGAGGAGATTAGTAAAACTAGCCAATATCTGGGTTTTTAATTAGCTGAGTAGAAGGTTTCTTTCTCAGGAATCAGGAGAAGGGGCCTCCATTTTCTTAGATTCTTCAACGTCAGTAGGTAGACTGTGGGTTGTGTTAGGGGTTATACTATAACCACTGGGAAGAATGTGCCATGTCCTAGTAGGGATCAAGTTCTATGGATTGACAAATACAGCAAATGAAAATAGTGCAGGGGAGCTACGATACTGGGTGCTTGTTGACATCAAAGGAGACCTGGAGGATTGTATGGAAACAGTTAACATAAGTCTCCCAGTCATTAGACCTTAAAATATTTTTGAATGTTTAAAGAGAGCATAAGCCAGCACAAATGGGAGAAGATGCCAAGGTCAATTCAGTTAGAAAATAGAATCTTTGCCCTTGGTCTTTCTTACTTCCAGCTGTGCCTAGAAAATTCAAGAGCCACAGGTCTTAACTGAAGCCAAAGTCATTTCAAAGTGTCTCCTTAATTACGACAGAGATGTTAGGAAACTTCTCCTCCCCACTTTTTTTTTTCCTTCCAGTTATCCTGAGATAGAGTACATGTCTTATCCACTGGCTTTAAAGGAGAAACAAAACAAAAGAAAAACTAAGCAAACCACATCTTGACAGCACCCTCAATAACATAATATCTTTGATAGACAAACCAAAAAATAATTTCCTAGGATGCTAGAGCTCTGGACCTTAATTCTGAAAGAGCTTAGCAGTGATTTTTATTTGTTTATTTCCTAATGGAAGTGTTAGTTTTCCTACTGATTTTCAACCTCTCCTGATAGTATTCTCAAATGTCTGTGTAATCTGCCTTATAATCTATAGGTTCATGCTGATAGAGTCATCTACACCTATCAATGAGAAAGCATTTATTAAACACAGGCTAGGTACCTGGTATTCTAGGGAATAAGAAAGAAGTGAAGGACACTCTTCTTCCTCTAAAAGGATGAACCAATGTTTTATCATAATCAATAATAAGACTGTGTGAGTATAAATAGAAAGTATATTATCTGGTAGAGGATACAATTTCTCTAGATGCTTGAAGAGAGTGTGGAAATGGTAATGGTAAATTTGGCATATTGGGTCTTTGGGCATAGGACATTTTGCTATTCTATGTTTTTTCTTGCTTTTAATTTATCAAACTTTCTAGAATGTATCTTACTTTGTTTATTTTTTCAACTACCTTTTGGGTAACACTGATTTTTACTCTCTCCTTGGTCTAATTTTTAGATTGTAACTTTACATATGTTGGTACTCCTGGTTTGGGGACCAATGTGATGTTAGCACACGTGATAGAATGAATAGACATATTTGCTGACCCTAGCATGATTGCTTATTTTTCTATTCTTTAGTGTCTTGAGGGAAATTACAAGATATAAATATCTTCAATTCTAATCCCTGGAAGCTTAAAAATATAAATTAGAGCTTCAACTAAATAGACTCATTTCAGTTTTAGGATATGTTTGGCTATGTGCATTAGGGACATGGTGTGAGGTGGCATCCTGTATACAGTAACACCATGAGTAGGATAAAACCTTTAGTTACTACTATCTCTTAAGCATTCCCTCTCAAGGTTATAGTTTACTTTCAAACCTAGTCGGGTCATTATTTCCCCATTTTTCCAAATAGGATGATCATACCCTCCACTTTGCCTGCTGCTAATGGCTACTCTTATTCTGCTGTGTATTCTAGCTTCAAAATCCCCCATTTCCCATAATTTATTCAGATTTTCCAGATCACTCTGTTATGAAAATATAAAAATAAACCCACAAGCAAGAAAGTACAACAGGGCAGTAGCAAACAAGAATACAGGGTACTTTTGCAATCTAGAGTCAAGCCACGGCTTGACACATCTGTCACAAATATCCAGCCACCGATATATACAAAATTCTATCACTATGTTGACCAGAGCATATTCTATAGCTCTGTAGCTGTGGGTGGGTCTGCTTCTTGCAATTTGCTAGTCACCTAATAATAGTGGGTCTAATTGGTTGATCTCTCTGTTGTAATTTTTGGTATCTATTCCTCACAAAACAATAGATCTTCCTAAACAGTTTCAAGGAAAAGGATTGCATACTTGAAAATAAATAAGTAAATAAATAAATAAATAACAATATAATCAATAGGGTTAGAACCCTCTTGGTGGGGAGGGAATTTTGGGACAAAGGAGAAAGAGAAAAAGAAGCAACAAGATCTGTAACAAGGAAACTGAGCCACAATTTGCACGTACTCCACTACTTGTTTGTTTATTTTTAGTAGGGAGTGGTTATGCAAGAGAAAAAGAAAAGAGTTTTAAGGTCCTGCTTACACTTCATTTTAAAATTCCACAGGATCTCCATTCTTGGGTTTTACAAGATAGTCCTCAAAGTATTCTTGTAACTAGATACCAAGGGTTCTAGTAAATATACTTCTCTTTCCTGATCTGATAATTTTCCTTTGATATTTGTTAATTGGCTAACCAGAGAAAAAGGAACTAATTAATGGTAGACTCTTTCAACATTTCTGCTCCTTCTACAGAATGTCATTGGCTTTTTTAGATTTGACACTTATTGTAGAGAATTAACTTTCAGGAACTTTACCTGGAGACTCACAATACAATTTTATCATGCCTACAGTAATAGTAGTAGGCTAAACTAGATACACAGAGAAAGATAGAGCATAATTTGGGGCAACTATTTAAATTTTCCATTCTGTAAAATGAAGGAGACTGGTGTTAATGTTCTCAACTTTTCTCTCCTATTTCCAATTATTTTCACATATGCATGTATACATACACACTCTCTCTCTGTCTCTCTTACCAGTTTAACAGCCAATTTGTAATCTGAAAACATTTTAAAATTCATTGAAATAATATTGCACTGTATTCCTCTCACGATACTAATATATATGGGTTACTATAAAATATTTAATATGTGTCAGAGACACAGAAACACTGTATTAGTATGGTGGGTGAAAAAGGCATTGCAATTAGAATAAAGTAGTTCAGGGTTTCTTGGTAACTGGAGAAGTTACATGACCTCTCTCTACTTCAGATTCTTCACTCCTAGGGCTATTGTGAGAATTAAATAAAATTAACTGACTAGATGATGTATATGCGTGTGCATCAATTTTCAGAGACTTATACTTTATTAAGTAGATACCTTCTGTTTCTTCAACCTTGATAGCATGATCTTTTTGGTTGGATCTGGTTAAATATGGGTATAAATGCATTTGAGAAAATAAATATATTTGTGTATGTATATAATTATATATAGCTATAAATCATATATATTTTAATTATATAATGATATATAAATATATGTATATATAATATATATTATATAAATATATATTATATAAATATATTATGATATATGAAAATAATATATAATTTAAGTATATATCTTGTAAATATATTTTAATATATAAATACACACACAAATATTTTGTTAACTTTATACATCTAGGACCAGTGGAGAGCAAATTGGTAGGTCTGAGTTCAGGAATGCTACAATTTATAAGTCCTTTAAAGGCAGTAACACTATTCTTTAGATGTTAGAATTTTCCATACTTCCATATACAGAATATTGCATAATTGGTATTTATTATACGTTTAATGAAAAATTGTTACCACAGAATAAAAGTACTCTCCTGACCTCCTATTCCTAATTATTTGCTTAACCTACACATTTTCACAATTCTGTAGAGCTATGGGTTGATGACAAAGTTTTAAGTATTCTTGGTCTAGTATTCCAGGCTAGGCAATTGCTTTTTGAAAATTAATTGTGCCCTGGTCTCTGGAACACCTCCTTATGTACCATCGTCTGTTTAGCATAAGTGCAACATTTCATAGAGCAATCCTTAGAGCTTTACAATTTGTCTGTAGTTGACACTTGGAAGATATTTTTCTCTAACAGTTTCCCCACTGGATTAGAAGGACCAGGCTGATCCTTAATAAACCAGATGCCAAGGACTTTATTATCATTGCCCTGGGTGTACTTGAAACTATCTCAACAATTTGATAATGTCTACAGTGCTTGTGACAACCCCAGCTGCAAGTCAACCTGAGGTTTTGTTTTCTTGATGCTGTAGCTGTGCTACAGGCATTCCCTTCATCAGAAGTTCATTCATGTGTTTACCCAGAGTGAAAGAAATATGAATACTCAATAATATTGAGTATCTGCTATGCTCTGGCTATGGTTCGAGGCACAGGAAATACAGATCCCACTTTGCCACTGTGGAGCTTACGCCCTAGTGGAGGGGCTATGATAATTTCAGCCACAGGAACTATGACGCAGAATATAAAAAGTATGTTCAGATTAATCAGAGAACATATGTCATAATGATCCTCCTCTGAGGGATTAAGAAAGATATTTATGAGAAAATTTGAACTGATTTTGGAATGAATGACTAAGAACTTAACTCAAAGAAAAGGAAAAGAGCATTCCAGGCAAAGGAGAAAACATGTAGTAACAGAGTAGCTGAAGGGAGCAGTGAGCATTTGCTGAACTGAACTAAGTCTTATACAGCTGAAGCCAGAAAATAAAAAGAATAGGGAGAGATGAAACTGAAGATATTTTGAAAGATTGAGCTCATTAAGTATCTTAAAGATCATGCTAAAGTTTTGGACAGCATTTTAAGGGTCATAGGAAGCCAATAAAGGATTTTACATGCATGAATGTGTGGGTGGGTGGTATATGGCATGGTTAGCCTTTTAGTTGGAAAAGATCATGCCAGCTACACTGTGAAAGGGAGACCCAATTGCAAGAGACAAAGAGAACAGCTAGTGGACTACTCCTGAAGGCCAGCTTCGAGTTGATTGAAAAGGATAAGATTTGTAATAAAGGTATGGGTGAAGTAGAGACATTGGAAAGACTTTAATGAAATAATATCTGCAAATGTTATTAATCAACAATATTGGGGAGACGTAGACAAAAAGACAATGTCTAAGATGATTTCCAGATTTCTGGCTTGTGTACTTGATTTTCTGGCCATATCAGTTTGTTGATATAGAAAATACTGGAAGAGTTATATGAGCTAAGATCATAATTCTGTTTCAGAAATAATATGTTTCAGGTTCATATGCAATATACAATTGTCAAGTTCGGTATAGAGTTGAGTTATATATGGTTTGAAACTGAGATAGGCCTAGACTATAAACATGGGTGTAGAGTAATAGATAATCATTGAATCCATGAATGTCGTTGATATTGCCTAGAGGAAAATACAGTAACAAGGTAACAGGTTCCAGATCAAATCTTAAAGAACTTCAAATATATTTACTAGGTTGAGAAGGACAAATGAACAGAGTACACTGTTTAGAATGGCCAGGGACATCAGGAAAGTGGTATCATAGAAAACAAGACAGAGTGTTTCTAGAAGGGCAATGTCAAAAGTCTTAACTGCCACAAAAAGTTCAAGTAAATAAAGATTATTAAATGTCTATTGGCTTTAGTGACAAAGAAACCATTTTTTACCTCAGCAAGAACAATTTCATTGGAGTAATAAGAACAAAAGACAAATTAGGGTAGGTTGAGAAGCTCCTGAGGAGTTAAGAGAATAACGCTGTGATGTAAGACAGCTTGTGAAAGAAGTTTGTTGGTGAAGAGAATCAGAGAGATAGAGCATTAGTTAGGAGTTGAGGCCAAATTACCATTTTCATGTATAGCAGGGTAGCAGCTGGAAGCAACTTGGCTGTGGGGGAAACCAGAGACTGAAGTTATTTTTATGAGAGCAGAGAAAACAAGGTAGTTATTCTGCTTTTCATGAAGTCCAGTAAAATAATATCATATATAAACAGAATAAAAGATGTAGGCAAGATATTAGAAGATGTCCTTGAATATAAACACTGATATTCTGGAGGGATTTAGTCTGTTTTCCTATTCATTTCTAAAGAAAGCAATCCTCTTGGTTTTGTTTGGATGTGGTCTCACCCAGAGGAAAGGAAGTGGAATAGATAATTATCCTCATAGGTTTCCTGCATTCTTTGATTTTAAATACCAAGATGACAGTATATTAGTTTCTGATAGAAAAAAGGGGAATTTTTTTTCTGAAATGAGCATATTATGACATAAATTTATTGAGATTTTAGATAAATTCTGCTTCAGTACATTAAAGACAATTCAGTGACAATAACATGTTGGAAAATTTGAAACTCATTCTCACCAAAATATTACATATATGTATTTCTAGAAACAATGTTTTACAGGCAATGATTATTATTTCTGCCTTCAAAAAGATTTATATTTATAGTGACACACATATTGGAAATGAAGGAATAGTCTTTTTAAATGTGTGATTTCTCAATATCTCACATATGAAAACATTGAAATAAAATCATGCACTGTGTTATTTCAATGTTTGATCTCACCTAAGGCTTTTAAAAATATATTCATGAAATACAATACAGAAAATGTTATGATAATCTTCACATATATGGAACTATTCACAGAACCCTAGGGCAATATAATTTAACTTTTCAATAGAGGTCCAGAACTTATACCAACTATGTACTTCTTTTTTTTTTTTTTTTTTTTTTTGCGGTACTCGGGCCTCTCACTGTTGTGGCCTCTCCCGTTGCGGAGCACAAGCTCCGGACGCGCAGGCCCAGCGGCCATGGCTCATGGGCCCAGCCGCTCCACGGCATGTGGGACCTTCGCGTCCCCTGCATCGGCAGGCAGACTCGCAACCACTGCACCACCAGGGAAGCCCCCAACTATGTACTTCTTCATATTAAATTAAAGGCTCAGGCAAAAACCACAAGAAGCAATTAAAATTTTTCTACCTTAAATATTATAATTATAGAATGAGACATGTGACATATAGTGGCTGTTATAATTTTGTTAAAATGATAAGTATTTTACTCAAGAATTACTAAGGTAGCATGTTCTGGGGAATGAAGATTATTCTCATAATATGAAGACTTAAAATGATGTCACTAATTTCGATTTATTGTATAGCATGTTGAAGGTCAACTTAATGAGGAAATTATTGGAGTTTCCCGGGAGGACTAATTTAACCTGTGGCACTTTTGCCAATTTAGGATGAGTTTTCTGTTCTTAAATCTAAATAAGTATGTTTATATTTAGAGTTAAATGTGTGCTGTATCAATAGGTAATACATATTTTCCTGGTTTATTGTAAGGATAATTTACATAATTTATCATATAATTTTAACTATCAACTTTTACAAAAAAGAAATGAAGTTTTATGAAAAGCATATAGCCAACAGACAAGTTATTCTTAGCATTGGGTAAGTACAGACATGATGTGTAAATGAGTTACCCTTAGGCACCTCTAAATTATGAAATAGTCCTTTTTTCTTAGGAAATTCAAGGATTTAATGACCTCGGCGACACAGTAACAGTACTATACATCTATTGCAATATATTTTAAGAGAATTCAACATCATAAAATATCTTGATTTCTGGAGGAATAAAATTTCTGTAAAAAAATTAACTTTATATCACAATTTTTTAGATGTCTTGTGAGATGTCTATTCATCTGACAAGGCTCAAGTACACTCAAGGAAAATAAATAAATTGGCTAGAAATCAACACAGTTTTTCAGAACTTAAAATACTTTGTATCAAAATATTAAAAAAATGAGTTAACTTATTTGTTACTCTTTTCTTTGCTATCTAAATAATTTCTTCTTTGCACAAATCCTTTGCCCATAAGTACAGCCACCCCCAAACTTTCAATGGACTGGCCTGCAGCTTGTCACAGTTGGAGTTTCCTGAATTGCAGTTCCTCTGATATTCCTCCCCAAACTCATTTTCTGGTAATTTAAGCTTGCCTCAGTTTACCTCTTTATTTAGGTTGGCATGAATGAATGGTAATAAGTATTGCTACATTCCTATAATCAATACATATTCTTTCTAAAAGTGTTTTCATAATAATACCTTACAAAATCTCTTCTGCTGTTAATAATTTCAGAATTTCTGGTATGTTGACCTAAAACAAATAGCCTGCCAGATATATCTCTAGCACAGTTAGGTTTATTTGGGACCAACAATGAATTGCAACTTGGGGTCTGAAACCATGGCAAGCCATATGCAAGTTCCCACAAGACAAGGGAAGGAGCACACTTTAATGGAGAGGAAAAGGAAGTTGGGAGAGCTATTGTAAACAAAGAGTCTGTGGCTTTTCATTGGCTGAGTCCTTGGCAGGAAAAAAAAAACATAAGTCTTTCTTCTTCCTTTTAGCCTCTGCTATCATCTCAAGGCCTGAGAGCTCCCCTTCTGGTCTCGCAACTCTATTTAATTGAGGTTTTTGTTTATTAATTTTCTTTTACACCTGCCATAATATTAAGTTTATAAATTTGAATTTGTTAATCTATCTAGGAGACTCATAGAAACTCTCCTATTCGTTTGCCAGCCCCAATTTAATTTCTTTTGACAAAAGTAAAAAGCTGCTTCATTAATGTGCCTGTTTATTGTTCTACATCAATTGAATTAGTATACTATGCTCTCATGGTGTTAAAATTTTAAAAATCACGTGTAACTTGAAGTTAAGTGCCAAGTGTCAGGGCTTGACTATTCATCTTTTGATTCATTTCTTAAAATGTATTTGTGATATTGTGATTTATTATATGAAGATGAATATATTTGGTCTTCATTCCCATTTCTGGCACAGAGTTTCTAAAACTCTTGGAATTTCCTAAGCAATGAGAGTGATATAGCTGTCTTTTGTTAATGAGGTAACATTTTCCACCCCCCAAGCTGGAAGATGCTTAGAGGTCTTTATCCCACAAAGAAATAGATACTGCAGTCTTCAGCTGACCTTACTTTCTCCCCTGGCTGCCAGGCTCATAATCAGGTTAAGGAATATATAATCCATTCAGGGAAGTGCTGGGCCTGCTGAGGGAGGGAAGGGAGTATAATCCCAAAGGAATGAAATCTACCCAACATGTACTGGTAGAGGCCTGGGACTATCGACATGACTGTATTGATACTGAAAGTGCTCAAATAAGGAGACCAGACAATAAGACCCATCTAGGGAGAGTTTATTGACTTGTGAAAACATTTTTTGGGATAAATGGATTGGAATCCTTGGCTTAGACCCAAGAGGATGGGTCTTGAATTTGTGTAAATATAAGCTCAAAGTTAGAGGGTGACTCCTAGAAACCTCGAAACAGGGATGGCTCACACTGAGCAAGGTGGAAATACCTGAGTGAGAAAGAAGAAGGGGCTAAGAGCTCGTGGAAATGGATAAACTGGGATAGATATATTATGAGAGACATAAAGTCCCACCAGAGAACTACATTCCATGGGAAATGAAAGAGCATACGACTTGGTAAGACCATCAGAAATGTGCTAGTGAAAAGATACCAGCATCGATAAGAAGTTCAGTGACAGCTTTCCTCTGAACAGAATTGAACTCACTGATAATGGATATTTTAGAGGCTCTGAAAGAGTAGAGGTCAGGTATCAGCATTTAGACAGTGGAAGCCAGGTATGTCAGATAATTATTCTAATGCCTGAGAATTCAGACTGGCAACCAAGTGGACCTGACACATAGAAAGTTATGGTGATTGTTAAGCATGGTGTTCCTAGGCACAAAATAGATGAGCAGTAAACAAGGGCATTGCTTAACATTGTTATTTAAAAGAGAGCAGTATTGGATGGACAGGAAGCTGAGGGCAGTTGCACTATTAAAAAGTTCAAAATCTTTTGCCTAGTTTCTGAAACGGATCCAGTTTTCTGACAGTAAACTCACTGATGAAATAAGTGGTTGGTTCTCCACTGAGAAGGACGGGATAAGGTCAGGGCAAGTATACACTGTAAAGGATTTCCTTAGTCCTTCCCCGAAGGCATTCATGGCATTACCTTAAGTAAATCTAAAATGAGAAAAGAATTCCCACATAATTTACTGTTGAACACTAGCTCTGGGTAGACACTGACACCTGGGAACTTGAAGCATCATCATGGCTCCTCATTTAGAAGGTATATAGAGTCCAGAAATAAGTGGACTCCTGGCTTAAGTCTGGTTTTCAGTGTGTCTATAGATTTGCCTGGTGTTCACTTCACTGGTCCCTGAGTATGTAATGGGATGGACACACTTGGTAGCTGGAGTAACTCCCACATTGTATCATCATGGGGAAAAACAAGTGGAAATCTCTAAAACTAGTCACAGGGCAAGGGAATAAATAAAAACAATACTATATTGGAAGGGGGGGAATGGCAGAGAATAATTCCAATCTCAAAAATAATTCAAGGATAATGGCCCCTATCATATTTTCCTTTAATACCCCTTTTGATGCCCTACAGACATCAAGTGTATCCTAGAGAATGACTGTGGGTTACTGCAAGCTCAAACTTCTAGGAGCCTTGATCACAGCTGCTGTAACAAGTGTGATACCCTAGCTAGAACAGGTTAATAAGGCCTCAGGTATATGATGTGTGACCATTGAATATATAAATTTATTCTTTTATATTCCAATCAGGAAAGAGAACTATAAAAATTCACATTCACAGCAACATACATTTTTATTTTTCCCCAGAGCTATGGTAACCCTCCCATCCTCTGCCATGATATAATCCAAAGAGATCTTGACCATATGGATATCTGAACAATCTGGGTATCCAACTAAAAATCTATAGATCCATTACACCAATGGCATCATGTCAATCAGGCAGGAGCAAGACGTAGCCAGTATCCTGGAGGTCTAGATAAGACATATCTAGTCCTAAGGGTGGGAAACAAATCTGATAAAGATTTAGGCTCTGCCACTTCAGTGAAGTGTTAAGAGTCCAGGTATCCAAGGCATGCCAGAACAGTTTCTCCAAAGTAAAGGACAAATTGATGCAACTTGTATTCTCTACACAAATAAGAAAGCTCAGAGCCTGGTAGGTGTCTTTGGGTTCTGAAGATAATATATTGCATAACTTGGAATACTGTTCTGGTCTTTATACTGGATGACACGGAAGGCTGATAGTTTTGAGCTGGGCCTGAAGCAATAAAGAGGAGGTCCAGGCTGCATAACACACAGTTCTGCCATTTGAGCCATACAATCTGCAGACCTTATAACATGTGGGTCAGTGATGAAAAAAAGATGTAGTGTACAAATGAGAGTAGGTGTAACTAGGAGAAATACAGCATGGACTCTTGAGTTATGGGAGCAAGGACATTCTATCTGCAGCATAGAAATATGCACCTTTTAAAGATGGTTTCTGGGGTTTAACTGAGCTCTTATAGAGACAAAACGCTTGACCATAGGGTACCAAGTGACCATGCATCTGGAACTGCCATAATGGGCTGGGTTATTTTGGACTCATAAGTCATAAAGTGAAGTGGGCACAGTGCTCATCCATCGTAAGTTGGAAATGATATATCTGGGATCAAGCACAAGGTCCCGGTCAGAAGGCACAACAAGCTGCCTATGCAGTTACCCCAGATTCCCGGGTAACCACCATTGTTGTATCAACATCCCTCCCTCAGCTCACACACATTGATCTCTGAAGGGTTCTGTATAATTGACATAAAATGAAGAAAAAATGTGTAACTTGGTTTATGGACGGGTAAGCTCAGTAGGAGGAAGCAGTCCAAAAATGGATGGCAGCTGCAGTGCAGCGCCACTCAGAAATGGCCTTAAAAAAACATCATGAGAGGGCTTCCCTGGTGGCACAGTGGTTGAGAGTCCGCCTGCCGATGCAGGGGACACAGGTTCGTGCCCTGGTCCGGGAAGATCCCACATGCCGCGGAATGGCTGGGCCCGTAAGCCACGGCCACTGAGCCTGCGCGTCCGGAGCCTGTGCTCTGTAACGGGAGAGGCCACAGCAGTGAGAGGCCTGTGTACCGCAAAAAAAAAAAATAAAATAAAATCATGAGAAAAATATCTTCAAGAACTTCAAGTGTCCATCACTTGAAGGAGAAGTGGCCTGAGTTTAAAATATGTATAATATAAACTTTATAGAAAGCGGAAAATTGCCTGGCTGGCTGGATAGGGGGTCTGGCAGGAAATGTATTGGAAGATCAGGGACAAAGAGCTCTGTGGTAGGGCACATACATGGACATAAGAGTGGGTATAAAGTGAGGATCTTTGTGTCACAGGCTGATCCCCACCAGGGAACATCCACCAGAGAAGAAGCACTAAGGAGCCAAGTAGACAAAATGACTGGGTTGGTATCAACCAATATTTGCTAGAATTCACCCCAATGCTGGGATGGTGGGCACATTAATTCAGGGGCCACGGTAGAAGAGATGAGTCAATGCAAAGGCTCAACAGCATAGATTTCCACTTGGGGCCATCTTGCCACTGCTGCCACTGAGGCCAACCTGCCAATGACATGTTAGATTTATGACACTATTCCTCAAAGAAACAGACTGTGACCACTTGGTGACAAGGTGACTACACTTGCCCCTTTTGTCTTGAAAGAACCATTGGTTCCCCAGGAATAAACACTTAATCCATGCATGTGTTTCTCCTTTCTCTCCATAGAACCACTGTCTAGAGACTTACGGAAATCCTGATCCACAGGCATGGCATTCCACACACAACAGCACTCAATCAGGGGAACAACCTCACAGTAAAAGGGATGTGGGATTGGACCCATCACCATGAGATCCACTGGTTTTACATTCTGCATCACCCGGAAACTACGGGCATGATAATGGCTTGCCAAAAGTGAAGTGATAGCCTAAAGGCAATTGCCTGTAAGGGTAAGGTGCCACTCACAAAGATGCAGTACAAGCATTAAACTGGGGATCACTAAATGGCACTGTAACTCCCCATAGAAACAATAGTTAGATTCAGGAACCAAGGTATAGAAGCAGAAGTTGCCCTACCTTCCACTACGCCCCATGACTTACAAACGACTTTATGGTTCCCGTCCCTTCAACTTTGGATGCTGCTGAGTTACAGGTGGTGAATCTGGTCCCAAACACGGATGCAGTCTTGCCTGGAGCACAAAAAGAGTCTCAAAGTGCTATAAGCTAGAATACCACCTAGACCTTTTAGGGATCAGTGGGTAAGAAGATGAGTCACTTCTTTTCAGGGATAATTGAACCTGATTATCAGAAGGCGATGAGGCTGCTATTTCACAACAGGGACGGGGAGAACTATGTATGGAGTTTGGCTGACTCACTTGGGTGACTCATGATATTCCCTCGTCTAATTGTAACTGTAAACAGAAAAGTGCATCATTTCCAGCCTGGAGTGGGCATGACTACTAGGGCTTCAGACAATTCAGGAATGAGTACTTGGTTCACTGCACCAGATAAACCACTATGACCAGCAAAAAGAGTATATCTGAGGGTGGGGAGAATTTAGAATGGACAGTAAAAGAGGGAGAAATGAGTACGGATTATAGCCCCGAGACTACTGGAGCCTGTGATTCTTCCCTCTTTTTCCCACTTCTGAGTTTCACCTCAGGAAGAGATTCACACGGGAACCATAGAGGGGATTCATCTCAAACCTACACAGAGAAGTGGATCAGTGAAGTACAATGGGTAGACCAGGTCAGACATGGAGATGTTCTGCTCAGGTATCCCTTTAAGAAAAGACTCAGTGCCCAGCAGTGAGGAGTGTGTCCAGCTGTTAGCTCCTTCAAGATCCACCCTGGTTTTCGAGTTGAGGTCATGCTCTTCTGTGGGTGACCCCAGTCAAAGAGCCTGCCCGTCTCAGGGGAAGGCCTGGACAGTGGCTGACCCAGGTGTTAGTGCAGGTCTTAACCATTTCTGCCAAGGAAAAACTCTTCTAAGGGGGCCAACTTTTCCCCAACTTTCAACTTTTTTCTCCATTTGACTAGCAGAGACTGTATCACGATCTGAGGGCTTCTCTTATCCCATTCTTCTTCCTCCCCTTTTCCTTCACAGGTGTTACTTCTTCATAAAACTGTTTCACTCCCAACTTTCTCTCAGTGAGACAAATATACCTTGACAAAATGACCCAAACAACCTATACAGTATTCATGATTTTATCCCTATTGCCTAAGAGTGCCGACAAGATAGTTACTATGCAAAAAAATCTCAGTTGACTGTGTAATGCTTTGTTCTATATATGATTTCCGAGAGAAGGGAGTGAAATTACTCATAATCCAATTTTCTTTGTTCCTTATGATACACTCTTGAGACCAGAAATAATATGTCATTGGAGAAGGGCCCCTGAAGCTAAAGGACTAGTATTTTTTTTCCTTTAAATTCAAGTAGTTTTTACTGGATATTCCACAAAAAAAAGTTATGATAAAGTATTTGATAAAGCTTATCAAATAAGCTATTAAAGAGTTATGCAACTTCCACTTCATTATTGTTGCATGTATTTTTTCTAAAACACTTATTCTGTGAACTTCTGCAGTTAAGCTGAGATTCATACACAGGTGGTGTTTTTGGCCAATTGTAGAAATGACATCTAGAGTGATATTTATAGACTTAGTCTAAGTAATTGTGACACACGATCATGGGTACTGACAAGTATAAAATTTGTCGGGCAAGCTGCAGGCTGGAAATTCAGATAAGACTTTATGTTGCAATCTTGAGAATTCCTTCTTCTAAAAACCTCACTTTTTGCTCTAAAGGTCTTCAATTGATTGGATGAGATTAATTTATGGAAGTTAATCTGCTTTAGTCAAAGTCTACTGATTTAAATGTTAATTACATCAAAAGTGTCTCAGAGCAACATCCAGACTGTGTTTGACAAAATAACTGTGCACCACAGATTAGACAAGTTGACACATAAAATTAACCATCACAGTGGTATTTTGTCTGGAGGCCCAAATTTAAATGCATTTCTTGTTTCTGACAAAAAGGAGAAATCTTGGAGTTTTGTTATCCTTCTCATACCATCAGAAATAAGCTTTCTTAGCTAGCTAGGAAGCTACAAAATCAGGGTTTGTGAATATTTGAGTTTCAATTGAAATGAGTAGAATGAAGGGCCACCTTGGGGACTGGGTGTCCCCAAGGACAATTCCCAGCTCCCAGGTCTCCATTTATGAGACAAGAAGTCAAGTAATATCTGTGGGTTATGAAAACTGCTAATATGTTCTCCTTTTTAATGTTTTTGAACAATAGTCTGGCTCAGAATATCTGATGGAAGTGATTTGCGGGCTCAATGCCCACAATATATGAAATCCTCTGTTAATGGGAAGTAAGAGATCATTATCGGTTCTTTTTCTTTGTTCTTCTTCATCGGACCACATGCATTGCAAATTTACTGTTAAAATATTTACATGTTAGAGAAATATGACACTTGGCTGTGTTTTAAACATATTCAGTATATAGTCTCTGATTCAAGAAGAAAGAAATTTGGTGCTTAGAGAATGGGGAGGCCAAAAATAAAAGTCTGAATTTTATCCTTGAATTTACTGTCAGGCTTAATTTTATTTAAAAATAAAGTTGAAGAACAATTCTTCCCCAACGTGAAATTAAGATGCTTAAAAATGCAGTTAATATTTTGCAAGCAGTGATTTGAGGGCAATTTTCTAATACTACACTGAAATGGAAAGTAAGGTAATAGAAATGGAGAATCTACCAGAAACTGCATTTGCTTTAGGGCCAGAATCTCTGAGGAGGAGATGAATTCTCATAAAGTTCTATTGCCCTTTAAATCTACTCTCTAGCAAGGTAGACTAAACAGAAAACAACTCGACTTCACCTTGTCAAAAGATTTAATCTCTCTAACTCAAATAAATGTTCCATTTAATTCAATCATGTTTTTGAACTAAAGGTTTGTTGTAACTGTATACTGTGATTCCCTATCCATCCCCATTTAAAACAAAATAAAATAAAACTGTTCACAATAGTCTTTATTTGATTTTATAGGACATTATCTCTTGGCTTTCATGTCAGATCTTTAATGCAATATACAGTGCAGAATAAATCATGAATGTAAAAACCAAGGGAAATAACATTTAAGCATGAAGGGAAATAGTCAACATTTCAAAGAATATATCATATATGAAATCATCAGGGTACCTCAGAGCACTATGTCAATTTAACTAAGTTGTTCTAGAAATGCATTTGCATTATAGTTAGAATTACCAAAGTAATATTTGACATAGTTCCAGATGTGAGAGAATAATAAAGGATTACCCTTATTGCATAGCTTCAAAACAAACAAGGACATGGTGATTTTTTGCATTGAAAGGTTTTGTGTAAAATTTGAGTCATAATTTATTGTTTATTTTACTGATGGCTTTAAATTCAAAAATTTGGTTATTTAATGGATATTTACTTTGTTGATCCCTTTGTTTAACAAAGTCTTATCTCTGGTGTTTGTGCATTTGCAATGGGATATTTAAAGGATTAGTAACTGTACTTGTTATTTCTGTAATTGAAGATTTTCACATATTGCTTTTCAGCATAAAATGTTTGTGTGTATGGACCAGTTTTATAATACCACTTTGGTTATATCTACTTCACATTCTGTTTGGAGAACATAATGTGTGAGAATCCAATTTACACATAGATATTGACACTCAACTTCAGTAGATGTCCTGGTAGTTTGAAGAATATACCAACAGATTGTACATGAGCCTTCATTATATAGAATGAAAACCTAGCTGAGAAACAAAGGCTTTCAACTGACCAACAGAGTACAGGGTCCAGAAATAGGCCCACATATATAAAATTAACTGCTAACTGACAAGATGATATTATAGTTTAGTGGGGAAAGAGTGGTAATTAGAATAATTGATACAGGTTTATTATAACTGGATTTCCATATGAAAAATAATGCACATTGGCTCCGATTTCACATATGAGAAACAATTCCAGTTTGTAGCTCTAAATGTAAAAGACACTTTTTTGAGAAAATATAGTTATTTACCTGCATATTTACCAGCATTTACCAGAACACAGCTATTCCATTCTCTCACCCTACTCGTTAGTTACCCTCACAGCTCCCTGCTCCTTCTTCCTCAGTGAATAGGTACCATCAGAGGACTGATATTCTCCTTGAAATCAGCACACCCACCTATATTTATGCACATATTCTTTGTTTTGCCATTTATTAAAATAGAAGCTCTATCTCTGTCCTATCAAAGAACAAAACCAAAATCAGTTTTCTCCTGTGTTTCCTCCTTCCAGGTATTCTTTGCAAAAGATACCTTAGATATCTCTAAATATCTAAAATTTGAATACTCCAGGGCTGGATCTCCTCTCTCTTTTCTATGCCCTCTCCCTAAGTGACATGACGGCCCCATGGTTAATGATTTCTATGTTTCTATGAACTGCTTAGAACCATCCATGAGCTCCAGACTCGTATAACTAGATGACTACTTACTATTTCTATGTGTCAACACGTCTACAACTGAAATGCTGCCTTTCCTCCACAAACCTGTTTTAGTCCTGGGTTCCACACATCAGTAAATCATGCTGTTAGCCACTTGTTTCCTCAAGCCAAACACGTGGGTCATCTTCTGTATCGTTCTTTTCATCAGAAATACACCTCCAACTCTCCTATTCTCCCTGGGTTCAATGTCAGCTCCCTGATACCATCTCTGATCTCAACTACTCTGCTGTTGTGGCTACTACTACTGCTATTACTACCACCACTACGTAGCTTCCTAAATCCCCTTTCTCAATGGGCTCCATAGCCCGACTTTTGCTCTTGCCCTTGTGTTCTCTAAATAGTAAAGGTTGTGTCCATTTATTAAGTAGACAAGTGTTCCTTTAGTGAATTTTTATCTTAGAATTCTAAAAAAATTCCAAAATCTAAAGTATACTGCAGGGTCTGTCTCCAGTCTAGTTCTCCAAATGCTTACTTGACTTTAGCTGTATTGGTCTCCTTTCTAATTAAGTCAAATTCTCTAAATGTTACTAGATAAGATGTACTTCCTCTGGAGGCTGTTTTCTTCCATTCTGTGTAACTGGCTCCTTCATTTTTTCAGCTCATTGCTTTTTTTTTTTTTTGGTTTGGTTTTGTTTTGTTTTTGCGTTACGCGGGCCTCTCACTGTTGTGGCCTCTCCCGTTGCAGAGCACAGGCTCCGGACGCGCAGGCTCAGCGGCCACGGCTCACGGGCCTAGCCACTCCACGGCATGTGGGATCTTCCCGGACCGGGGCACGAATCCGCGTCCCCTGCATCGGCAGGCGGACACTCAACCACTGCGCCACCAGGGAAGACCCTCAGCTAATTGTTTAATTGCTACTTCCTCAGTTCTTCCCTAAATATCTCATATGGCCAGATAGTCCCCCTTTATAGGATACATAATGTTCATTTTCTTTATTGTTCTTATCAAAAATTTAAAAATGTTTATATTGTCATTCATTTATTTTCTGTTTTCTCCACCGAAATTTAAATCCCATGAACATGGAAACCTTGATTTTTTCTGCTTACCATTTAATCACTAGAATCTGGCATAGTGAAATGCTTGATGTTCCTGTTATAGTTGATGTTCAGTAAATAGCTTGAATAATTGATTATATCCTTACCACATGATGTCAAATATTGATGGGTTAACACCTTGCTACTCAAAATGTGGTCTCAGGCAACAGCAGTGGCATCACCTGGGAGCTTGTTAGGTATGTGGAATCTGCATTTTAACAAAACTCCAGTTGGTTTGTATGCATGTGAAAGTTTGAGAAGCACTAAATTAACACCAAGAGATTTTTCTTTTAAGCCGGTCCTGGCCAAGAGTCCACAATCTTTGTATCCAAGTGAGGTTGATCATAAAATGTCCTTGGAAATGAAGAATATTAAAAAGTATAGCTCTGAATGACCCCGAGGGAACTTAGCACAACTTCCAAATATTTTGTTTTGTTATTTCAAAGTAAGTGGAAATAATAAAAGAATATAAAAATATACTTCAAATTCTTCTTTTTCTCTTGGTATACATGATATGATTAGGTTAATGTTTTGACATGTTTCTCAGCTGCAGTGAGCCTTTCAACATAACCTGAACAGTTTTTTTATAATTTCTTCTTTTGCACACATTTTCTCAAATTAGGACAATGCTTTTATATCCAAGGTTCCCATAAAGTGCTTGACCAACTACACAGCCAACTCAAGTGCATGGGATTGATTTCCTGTTATTTATCTGATCACATATCAGAAATGTGTTTTGGAATGCCAGATCCCTGAGGTCAAAAGACCACACCTCATTCATCTCTGTACCCCAAGACCTAGCAAAGTGATCAACACCATCATGACTCTCCAATGTTTCCTGAATGAAGGAATAAATACAAAGAATCCAGATCTTAAAGTAATAATTCACTGTGATTGTTTCTCTAGGTTTTAGATGGCAGTTCAATCTCAGAGAAGAAAATCTACTTTCCCACTTGTATTGGTCAGGATAGGCTAAACATAGGATGCACTATTAACATCTGAAAGTCTTGATGGTTTAAAATGATTAAGGTTTATTTCTTGCTTGTGCCCCATGTTTATCCTGGTTGGCAGGAGTCCCTGCTCATTGTGGTCCGTAAATAACCCAGGCTGATGGCACACCAGTGTCCTGATGGTTGTCAGAGAAAGAGAACGAGGAATCACATATTAGCTTTAAAAACTTCTTTCTACAGTGACTAACAGCACTTCTCATATTTGATTGGCCAAAACCGATTACAAGGCCAAACTTGATTCCAAGATTAGAGAAGCCCAAGGGAAGGAAGGCATCCTAACATGTGCCTGAAAGAGCAAAGCTGAGACTATTTGGCCAAAGTACTAATGATTGTTACAACACCAAATTATTTTCAAAGGACATTAGGATCAGAATATAGTGATCTTTGACCATCTCTCACATTGGCAAAAAGAATGTGTGTGGGGGGTCGGGGAGGAGTAGGGTCAGTTTCTTGCATGAAATGCTGCTGATTCTTTTTTTTTTTTTTTTTTGCGGTACGCGGGCCTCTCACTGTTGTGGCCTCTCCCGTTGCGGAGCACAGGCTCCGGACGCGCAGGCTCAGCGGCCATGGCTCACGGGCCCAGCCGCTCCGCGGCATGTGGGATCTTCCCGGACCGGGGCACGAACCCGTGTGCCCTGCATCGGCAGGCGGACCCTCAACCACTGCGCCACCAGGGAAGCCCAATGCTGCTAATTCAAACGTTGGATGTGTTTTAACCCCAGATGAAAAGTCCATTACTAATTTTATGACAGGTACACATACTTGAGTAACACAAGCATGAACTTAACAAATGACAAGTGTATCTTCTGGGCTATTTTGTGATGCTTTGAATGTTTGAGTTATAATTAAATATATATTTATATATAGCCATACCTGTACATATACACATACATACATGCATTTAACAACTCACTTCAAGCCCAAGCAAAAGAAGCATCTAGAAGAGCATCTTGCACATAATTGGTGGTAATTTGTAAGCTTTCACTTTCTCTTACTGATAAGATAGGTCATATTCAGATTTCTTATTACTTAATGTCAAACTTTACTAGAATCTTAAACACAATATTACAGAAATTTTATTTGAAAGCTCTTTTTTCCTGTCATGTCCAAATTTATAACTATAAGATCACAGAATTAAATAGCCCTGTGGTCTTACTTCACAAGCATCTGGACAGTAAATATACAGAATTTATACCAAAAAAAAAAACCCACATTTTTTTTCAAATGACATTTATACCAAGAAGGAAATCTTGAATTCAAATTTTTGGCATCATATCCAATAAACAGTATATATTATGAGTAGTAATTATTAATTATATTGATAAAATTACTAAGCACATTTCTAAGCTTATTTTGTTTTGAAGCCAAACAATTATTCCTTTGAGTGGTTGCAGTTTTAGACAGCATAGGATCCTGAAGCCTGGAGGTATTTCTATTTAAGGTATACCTGTGTATCTAAATGCCTTGTCAAAGTGAGTTATATTCTGGAAAAGAATTCTTGGGACCTACACAGGTCAAATCCCTCCTACACGCACCATTGCAATAAAAAGTTCACCATAACAAAAAGTTCATGGAAGTGCTGGCTGGCCGCCCATGTTAACAGAACAGATCTATTGAGAACGAATTCCCTACCCCTGAGTAACTGTATCAAGAAGTTTACATCTCCTGGAGTCATAGTCATTTTTAATTCCCAAAAGTTTTATTCTCTATTGTGAGTTCTTTGCTTGTGATTTTGTTGAGAAATTGATCACTATTTTCCTGTGAGAAGTACAGCCGAACTACCTAATTTTCAGCATGTAAAAAAATGTTTCCGTAGACAGCCAACAAGGACCTACTGTATAGCACAGGGAACTATATAGCACAGGGAACTATACTCAATATTTTGTAATAACCTATAAGGGAAAAGAATCTGAAAAAGAATATATATACATATATAACTGAATACACACACATATAACTGAATCACTTTTGTGTACACCTGAAACTAACACAACATTGTAAATCAACTATACTTCAATAAAAAAAACTAAAAAGTTTCCTATAATATTTCACATTCTGCAGATCTAGGAGATTCAGGGAAGGGGGATATATATCTTCTGTGGTCTGGAAGAGTGGAAAGAGTTCTTTCCATTGCTGAAATTTCATAAAATGTTTCCTTCTATATTTGTATCATTGAATTATAAATGACAGGTGAACACTGAGTGTCAAATATTTGTTTTTTCTGAGATCAAAAATGTTGACACTGGGGAACCAGACCCTAATGGTAAGAAGATGGCTTCTTCATTACTGTGGGATGGGAGGATGCTATTTTGAGGTATTAATCATCCCCTGGGAATTATCCTCCTCCCTATGCCTGTTTGATCCCTATCCTTTCACACACATAGGCTTTTCGGGCTCATTGCTTTAAGTAAGTGTTGAGATGACATGAAAAGCAGAGTTTTAACTGTCTCAGGTTCCTTAAGAGATATAGAGAATATTCATTTTGGAGAAAATATTTGAGAGGGACAAGGCAAAATCTCTCTTCTCTTGACCACGATGTTTTCCCGAAACCTTTACTCAGTTCTTGCTTAGACCTACTTGCTAGAATCCTGTGACTCACCCCCCACAAGTACACAAAATGTACCAAATATTAATATTAAGAGGGTATGCCTCAGGCACTTGGTGGGATGATGGTGATATGAAAATAAGGCCTTCCAACCCTTTCATTCTTAGTTGCTTGGGGAATAAAGATGGCAGGGCTCTGTAGAACCATCTAGAGATTCACGGTACATTGGGACAGAGCAAAACATATGGTCTTATTACATATGGTCTTAGTGATAGGCATCCTGTGGAAGAGTCCGTGAGAGAGGGACTTGAAAATAATTGAGTGTGCTGATAAAATGAGTGCATTGATAAAACTGGATTGCCAGATGAGTGATATGGGGATGTGAGAACAGGAGAAGAAAGTTGGCAAATAGAAAGAAACTGACTGTTCATCAGACTTGGGAGAAGTGTGAAAGCCTACAAATCACAAAGAAGGCATAAGGGAATTGGGAAAGTGAAAGGACAGGAGATGGTAATCTGAGAAGGACTTGTAGATCAAAGTCTTGGAAGTGAATCAACTTTACACGGTAAGAGATACAGCCAGGCTGGTGGGAGCTTAGGCATAGTGAATGCCGAGATCACTGGAACTGGGCAATTGGGAGGTCAGTGGAATAAAGGGGATGTAAAAATTCTCGAGCTACTTTTCAAAGCAACATTTTTGATTGGCAGTGATCAAAGTAACAAATTTGGTAGGTAGGTTAAAGGTAGAAAAATTCATTCCACTAATCTGCAGAGTCTAGGTTGAGGAATTCTTGAGTCAGTCAGACCTGGGCTCTGTAGCAGACTCTCCTAGCTGCCTAATATTTATTTCCCCATTTTTCCTTTCTAGGAGAGCTGTGACTTTGTTTTGCGTGACAGTGACCCCAGCCAAGCCAAGCCTGTCTTACAGCTGAATGTGGCTGTCCGATTAACCTCTCGCCATTGAGATGATAATTGGAAGTAGCCAGGTGGGCATTCCCCCAAAGGTTTCTTTGTAGTGGTTTTGTTTATTTGTGTGTGTGTTTTTTAAAGAAAACTGACTTATTTTGCCCTTATTCTTTTAACTACTTGGAACAAGGACACTCTATCTGGATGCACGGAAGCCTACTTTTGAATATTCAGATGAAGGCCTTGGGTTAAGGATGTGTGAGCAAAGATCTAGAAAAAGCCTGGACTCGGATAGTTTAGAGAAGCCACTTTATTATCACCCTTGGACCCTCTTGCTATATGGTAAAATTAACCCTTATGTGATTAAGCCACAACAGACAATTATCTGTTACAGGGCAGACAAACATGATCTCTCACTGGAAAAGGAACCAGTTGTAATGGTAGTGTTGAGGAAAACTTACGCCTTAAGGAACAAAAATCTGACTTCTCAGATGACTGAAAAGACCTAATAGTGAATTCACTGATTAAAAAGAAGGGCAGTGTTTGGCTGGTGTCCTGCTATTTCAAATCTGCCTCTCTCTCCTGCCAGGTGTTCAGGAATATTCATAATCAAAAAAATGTTGGAATTCATTTATGATAATCCCTACTATGCTATTCAGTTTTATTAAAATGTTATTATTCTGTGAAATTGATCCTTAGGTTAATTAGGAGGAGGGAAAACTTTCCAGGTCAAAGTTTGAATAAATTAGAGGATGAAAAGTAGCATATGTTCTCAAAAATATGAAAATTACTTGCAAAGTCACAGTTAATTTAATTATCTGGTCTTACTGCCTTGGAATAATAATACAGAATGAGAATTATAATAAAATTA
Organism: Delphinapterus leucas; assembly: GCF_059928025.1. Taxonomy (NCBI): domain Eukaryota; kingdom Metazoa; phylum Chordata; class Mammalia; order Artiodactyla; family Monodontidae; genus Delphinapterus; species Delphinapterus leucas. Next base: position 33,251,476 of record NC_143132.1, read on the forward strand.
GACAAAATATAGACCATTGGAAATTTTAAATAAGAAACCTGTGTGGTCGGTTATCTACTTTAAATACAACTGTTTTATAAAAAAAGATATTATTTTAATGATAATGATCTATTTACTTCATAAGACCACATTTCCATTTCTATTGTGCAGTCTAATGAAATACATTTATCTTCCACTATCTCTCATACTTTCAACTGAATATTTTCAAATACAGATTCTCAAATTAAGTGGATAAGAAACAATATGTAACTACAGATACCACTAGAACATACTATATAAATGCAGTTGAGACAAGTAATTTTGATGCTATATAACATTGATTTATGATTCCATATAACATGTCTAGTCAGATCTGGTATTTTACTTGAGTATGACTATATAAACTGTGGAAATGTATATACATAATAATTTAAAATGTTTGCTTATAGGACATCTCTGGTCTGAGGGTTTAAAAACTGAGCTTGCTTTAATTTAATTTTACATAAGATAGCTTTGAAAGAGAAGATAAGTCTTCCTGACCTGAACAAAGTTCAGGCCACCAATCTCCCTCTTAATTTCATTACACACACACACAGACACACAGACACACACATACACAATTCCATTGCTCACTGTTTTAAAAAACTGCTTACAAATGGAAGGACTTTCAGCTGTGATTCAGTGTTGTTTACTTCTAATAGCTAATATGATAACCACCAGACATCATCTAATTTAGAGTCCTTAGAACTGACAGTTAAATAAAACTAATGTTATTAAAGGCTCTCTTCATAAAATAAGCCTCCTTGCCCAGGTAAAGTCTTTTATTACAAATTTTGGACCTTATCTATCCTAGTAAAAGATGATTATATTCAATTCCATAGTTCAGTGAATTTTTTGTGTTTTTTTTTTAACATCTTTATTGGGGTATAATTGCTTTACAATGGTGTGTTAGTTTCTGCTTTATAACAAAGTGAATCAGCTATACGTATACATATATCCCCACATCTCCTCCCTCTTGTGTCTCCCTACCACCCACCCCAACCCACCCCTCTAGGTGGTCACAAAGCATCGAGCTGATCTCCCTGTGCTATGCGGCTGCTTCCCACTAGCTATCTATTTTACATTTGGTAGTGTATATATGTCCATGCCACTCTCTCACTTCGTCCCAGCTTCCCCCTCCCCGTGTCCTCAAGTCCATTCTCTACATCTGTGTCTTTATTCCTGTCCTGCCCCTAGGTTCTTCAGAACCTTTTTTTTTTTTTTTTGATTCCATATATATGTGTTAGCATAGGGTATTTGTTTTTCTTTCTGACTTACTTCACTCTGTATGACATTCTTTACGTCCATTCACCTCACTACAAATAAGTCAATTTCATTTCTTTATATGACTGAGTAATATTCCATTGTATATATGTCCCACATCTTCTTTATCCATTCATCTGTCGATGAACACTTAGGTTGCTTCCATGTCCTGGCTATTGCAAATACAGCTGCTGTGAACATTGTGGTACATGACTGTTTTTGAATTATGGTTTTCTCAGAGTATATGCCCAGTAGAGGGATTGCTGAGTCATATGGTAATTCTATTTGTAGTTTTTTAAGGAACCTCCATACTGTTCTCCATAGTGGCTGTATCAATTTACATTCCCACCAACAGTGCACGAGGGTTCCCTTTTCTCCACACCCTCTCCAGCATTTATTGTTTGTAGATTTTTTGATGATGGCCATTCTCACCGGTGTGAGGTGATGCCTCATTGCAGTTTTGATTTGCATTTCTCTAATGATTAGTGATGCTGAGCATATTTTTATGTGCCTGTTGGCCAACTCTATGTCATTTTGGAGAAATGTCTATTTAGGTCTTCTGCATTTTTGGATTGGGTTGTTTGTTTTTTTGTTGTTGAGCTGCATGTGCTGTTTGTATATTTTGCAGATTAATCCTTTGTCAGTTGCTTCATTTGCAGATATTTTCTCCCATTCTGAGGGTTGTCTTTTTGTCTTGTTTATGGTTTCCTTTGCTGTGCAAAAGCTTTTAAGTTTCATTAGGTCCCATTTGTTTATTTTTGTTTTTATTTCCATTTCTCTAGGACATGGGTCAAAAAGGATCTTGCTGTGATTTATGTCATAGAGTGTTCTGCCTATGTTTTACTCTAACAGTTTTATAGTGTCTGGCCTTACATTTAGGTCTTTAATTCGGGGTGGGTTTTGCACACACATTGGGGTTTCTAAAAAATTTTCTAGTCTTTTTCTTTGTTTCTTAACGATATTCTGTATTCTGGAATTCCTGGATCTAACATCAGGTCTTCAATGAAATATGTAAGTTTGAATAAGCAATTTCCACTACACAATATATTTTTTAAAAGACAAGTCACTGCTTCCCACTCAGCAATACTAGTTTATCTGGGGGGAAAAATTCTCTGATAAATATTTCTCCCACATTCATCAGTTGCAGAACTAGAGTTGCAAACATGTACTAGTTCTAGGCCTAAAAAATACCGTGGCCTCGATTTACCCTCTATAAATAGATGCTTTGTAAATACAATTGTGTCAATACAAATTATTTTTATTATCATGTTGCAACAATTGTTTGGATCTTGTATTCTTAGCAATAAGTATTTCTTTTTACGATTACAACTTCTCAAAATCTGTTTCCAAAATTAGCTAATCTGGATAACTATTAAAAAAGTTAAAAACAGTATTTTCAATCAAAGGTAATCCCACAACTCAGAAATAATCTGTTTGAATTTTGATATAGTCATTTTTGTTTTTTCTGCGCAAAGACATGGTTACAATAACATGTTTTGTATAGTATTTCATATTGTACCTTCATACTTATTCAATAATTACTCTTAAAATTTAAAAAAACTTAATGTCAGGACTTTCCTGGTGGTCCAGTGGTTAAGACTCTGTGCTTCCCCTGCAGGCGGCATGGGTTCAATCCCTGGTTGGGGAACTAAGGTTGCACATACCATGTGGCACAACCAAAAAATAAATCAAATTTAATAGCTTATGGAATTTCATAGTTGGAATGCATCTTAATAATTATTCATTATTATATGCCTTTATAATATTCTTCAAAAGTCTTCCTAGTATCAGTCCAATATTATAATATCCCTTAAAAAACTTCTTAGTATCCAGTATCTTAAGGGTAAGAAGATGATTTTGCCTTAAGATATGACATTGCATTTCAGATAGCTCTAATTTTATGTTAGACTTACAACACTGCCACCCATTGTCTATGCTTCTGTTCTTATATTTTCCTATGAAAAAGAGGAAAAATTCTTCAGAGTAGGAGAATCTTATCTCCAGGCTAAAGATCTATCATTTCGTCAATGACTCCACGTAGGGGGTTGTGTTTATTTCTGCTTCTGTTTGCTCTCCTTTGAGAAGTCAAGAGACTTCTAAAGAAGTTATTCTTCACATGTGCTCTCTACTCAAGCAGCCTGGAATTGAATCCTGCCTCCCCAAGTTACTAGCTTAAGTAACTTATTTAACCTTTCTGTGACTCAGTTTCCAAATCTGTGAAACAAGGATAATAATTGTACCAAGTTATAAGGTTGTGAAGGATTACATTAGTTAATACACACTAAATGCTTGGTACAGTGGCTAGTGCACAGTAAGTGCTTAACGCATGCTAGCTATGATTAATTTATCTCAGCTATTTATTTACTTTCATGGTTTCCACTACTACCAATACGTTGATGACTCTATTCATTGTCCAGAAATCTTCCAAGCTTCAGATACATATATCCAGAACTTGTAGATATCTGAGACTGAACATTTTATAAGCACACACACTTGGCATTATCTCTCACCCTTCCAAAGCTGCTTGTCTGACACCAACTAACCTCTCCTTAGGTAGAATCCTGGGAATAATATACGCCTCTTTCCCTCTGCTTCTCCTTGTCCCCTTATCTCTTCTGCTTCACCTTCCACATTCAACTGGCTTAAACTGTCTCCCTCCCAAAGATATTTTGAAATCCTAACTCCTAGTACTTGTAAATGTGACTCTATTTGAAAATAGGGTCTTTACATATGTAATCAAGTTAAGATGAAGTCATAATGGATTAGAGTGGACCTAAATTCAATGATTAATTGCCTTAAAGGAGAAAAAGATCCAGAGATGCAGAAGACACACACACAGAGATGAAGGCCGTGTGAAGAAGGAAGCAGGGAGAAGAAGGTTTCAGCTACAATATAAGAAAAGCCTAGGATTGCCAGCAATCACTGGAATCTAGGAAGAGGAAAGGAAGGATTTTCCTTTGAATTTTTGGAGATGGGATGGTCCTGCTGGCATCTTGATTTCAAACTTCTTGCCTCCAGAAATGTGTGAGAATAAATTTCTATTTTATGCCACTCAGTTCATGGTGCTTTGTTCCAGTAGCCCTAGGAAACTAATATAAACTGAGTTGTCCATTTTGCTTTTATATTTCTTGAATTCATACCCTCATTTCCATCTCTAGTATTGATTCCAATTTGGCTTCCATGTTGTCTTTCCAAATGATACCTCTGCTCCTGGTCTTTCTTAAGAGTCACAGAAATGACAAAACAGGGATAAACAGAAAATCACAGATAAGAGTGATGGAATGCTCAGCTATATTATGAAGAATGAAGGCTAAGTTCACAGGAGAGTATATGCTTAACTAGAAATCTGAGTTCCGATGTGGCATATGTAACTACCCTTTGGCATAGTAATGGATTGATAGTAAGCTATTAGTCTATTAAGTTGCTAATTTTCAAACCTGAAGAAATATTAGTGGGATAACTGTTTATTTCTTGCAAATGTGGATTGGTGGAGCCAGACTCTTATCTGCTTTAAATGTCATCCATGTGCTGACGACTCTGTAATGTATCTCCACGCTGACCTCTATATTAATGCTTACTTGACAGTTCCACTTGGATTTCTTATAAGCTATGAAACTTAACATGTGAAAATAGAACTTAATTTTTTTTTCACCAACCTTGCTCTTCCATAAATATGTCCCATTTAATTCAATAATATCTACCTTCATCAAGTGCTTAGACCAAAATTTACAGTGTCATACTAGTTTCCTCTTTCATGTCTCATCTTCTGACATTCAACCCATCTTCTCTGCATTCTATCCAGAACACATCCAGAATGCAATCACTTCCCCAAACCTCCATGGCTGACATTCTAATCTGTGGTCCTGTTATCTCTGTGCTGGACTATGGCAAGGGTACCATAAATGGTGTCTCTATTTCCATTTTGGTCCCACGCAAGACAAAATATTTGTTCTCCATAAGCAGCCAGATGATTCTTTAAAAATATAAATCAGATAATTTCACTCACTGCTTACTCAAATCCTCTACTGGGTTCTGTTATCTTTAAAATACAATCTAGGGCCCTTAACAGGGCTTACATTGCCCTACTTAGTGCTTGCAACTACTCCTACTTTGTTCCTTCTCACTCTTCCTAAGGATCACTTTCCCAGATTCCCAGGTAACCTTGCTTTTCTTTGAAGAAATCAAAGATGATTCTCTTCAGAATATTTGCACTTGCAGTTACCTTTGCCTGAACTGTTTGTCCTCAAAATATTTGCATTGTTTGCTCCTTTCTTTTTTTTCAAAGTTCACCTCACAAGAAAGATTTAACTGATCATTCATTAAAAAAAATCCTTACATGACTTCAAGATTTACTACGAAGCTAATGTAATCAAGACAGTGTAGTACTGGTAAAAGAAATACCAAATAGATCAATGAAACAGGATAGAGCACCCAGAAACAGACCCACACAAATATAGTCAACAGTCTTTGACAAAGGAGCAAAGGCAATACAATGTAGAAATGATAGTCTTTTCAACAATGGTGATAGAACAACTGGACATCTACATGCAAAAAACTGAAAGTGAATCTCAACATAGACCTTCCTTTACAAAAATTAACTAAAAATAGACCATAGGCCTAAATGTAGAATGCAAAACTATAAAAATCTTAGAAGACAACACAGGGGGAAATCTAGACAACCCTGGGTGTGGCAACGATTTTTTTAATAAGATACCAAGTGCATGATCCATGAAAAAATAACTGACAAGCTGGACTTTATTAAAATAAAAAATTCTGGTCTGTGAAATACACTGTCAAGAGAATTAGAAGATAAACCTCTGACAGGGAGAAAATATTTTTAAAAGACATATCTGATAAAGAACTATTATCCAAAATATACAAAGAACTCTTAAAAATCAACAATAAAAAAAAGTGACGAAAAAGATGGGCAAAAGAGCTAAACAAATACCTCACCAAGGAAGGTATACAAGACAGAAAGTAAGCATATGAAAGGATGTTCAGCATTATATGTCATTAGAGATTCGCGAAGTTAAAACAGTAATAGGAGACCACTAAATGTCTATCAGGATGACAAAAACCCCAAACACTGACAATATCAAATGCTGGTGTTCATGTGGAGAATAAGAACTCTCATTTATCGAATGAATGAATGAATGGTATGCCGCTTAGGAAATGGTACAGCCACTTAGGAAGATATTTTGACAGTTTTTACAAAACTAACCATACTATTATCATACAATCCAGCAATTACACTCCTTGGTATTCACCCAAAGGAGCTGAAAACTTACGTCCACATAAAAAACTGCACACAGATGTTTATAGCACCTTTATTCATAATTCCAAAACTTGGAAGCAAGAAAAATGTCCTTCAGTAGGTGAATGAATAAATAAACTATGTTACGTCCAGACAATGAAATATTATTCAGTGCTAAAAAGAAAAGAGCTATCAATCCATGAAAAGACATGAAGGAAATTTAAATGTATATTATTGAGTGAAAGAAGTCAATCTGAAAACGATTCATGGTGTATGATTCCAGTTATATGATGTTCTATAAAAGGTAAATCTACGTAGACAGTAAAAAGATCAGTGGTTTCCAGGGGCTGGGGGAAAGGAAGGATGAATAAGCTGAGTACAGAGCATTTTGGGGACAGTGAAACTATTCTGCATGATACTATAATGGTGAAAACATGCCATTATACATTTGTTAAAATCCATGGAATGTACAACACCGAGAAGGAACTCTAATGTAAACCATGGACTCTGAGTGATAATGATGTGTCAATACAGGTTCATCAATTATAACAAGTTGTACCATCCTGGTGAAAGATATTAATGGAGGGGAGTGGGCAGGTGTGGGAGCAGGGGGTATATGGTAACTCTCTGTACTTTCTGCTCAATTTTTCTACAAACCTAAACCTATTCTAAAAATAGAGTTTATTTTATTTTTAAAGATTACCAGAGCTTATATCTTGACCAGGTATTTTTCATAACAAAGAAGCAATCTTTGAAGGTTTACGTCATAAAATATTGGACTTTGGAAGGATAAAGAACATATAACTTGTCTGTGGTCACCAACAGTCTCAAATCAGAATCTGGAAAAGTAGAAAATAAAAACAAATTCTTCTAAAAACAATCCTCTCTCAAACCCGAGTCCCTTGTTCCACTATACCTTTTGGCATTAGCACTCACCAGTCATTGATATATAATTACATTTCATTTATTTATTTTCTGTCTCCCCTAAAACAGGACGAAGCTGCATGAGATCTGGGACTTGGCCTGTGTTATTCACTGCTATGAATCCTTTGCTTCTAACATACTGCCTAACACTGAAGTATATGCAAAACTATCTGTGGAATGAGGGAGTGGAAGGAAATGGAGTTGAAATCTTGTTATATCATTAATGTTTTGCTTGTTTAATAAAAGGTCTGGAACAGCTGTCTCAAAATATGAAGGCAGTTAGATTCGGGTAGAAACATATATATGTTCATTAGATTATTTTCTATACTTTTCCATATGTTTGAAAAATTTCATAACTGGAAAAAAGTTAAAAATCTCTGTAAGTAGCCAGAGGAAGTGTAGAAGTCAGTAAAATATTGAGATTGAAAACATCAAAAATTTGGAGAAAAAATGGTGAATATAATTAAATTTTCTAGTTTGTGCATGAAGAACACATTGATTTTTGAATATTTATATAGAATGCCTCATTGTGGCTTTTTAGTGTTTGTTGTAAAATAGTATATCAAACCTATCCATAGAATCATTTCTATCTTGTAAGTTTCATGTCATCTTATTTGTTAGGAATAACACAAGGTAGGATGAGATATTTTCATTGTATGTCTGGGGTTTTCATATATAAATATTTCTTGATTTTAAGACAAACTGTGTTTCATTCCAGTTTCATTCCAAAACTATGAAATTGCCTCTATCTCTTTTCTGGTGACTGGGTTTGTGGTTACTTCAGTTTAATTTTGAATGTAGCCCGAGGCAGAAGCTAGACTCAGTGGTGTATCCTAGGGAGCTCAGCTGGTTTTATTCCAGTTTTTTGTGAAGCACTGCCTGCCTTGCAGGAAACACCAACCTAATTGGTACCCTTGCTGTTTGTGTCTAGGGAAAAGCTGCAAACTGAATACACATCAACTGATCCTCAAAAATAAACAGAAGACATTAATAAGATGACTTGCATCTCTAAGGAAATATGAAACAAATCAATATACTTTAGAAACTGAAAGAAGCCAAATGTGTTTTTGAATGGCTTTAAATTTTTAGGGTTTTTCATTAAGCAATTTAAAGTTTCCAGTTGAGAGAATCGAGAGGCTCAAAATAAATTATGACATATTTAATTTTAGCCAGAGTCACGTTTCTTTTCAAAATAGGTAGTTTTAAGAAACTAATTAATTAAGACCAACAATTTCTTTAAAAAAGTATTTGACAGATATTTTAGTGGAATAAATAACCTGATTATTCTGGGTTTACTGTAGAATTCATTTAAGCCATTTATAGATGTTAATTCAGTATAGACTGTATTTCCATCTTTTTTATTTTTTTCCTCTTCTGAAGATGTAAAGGACCTGGTACCAAGTTGGCATGTTCAACATTACCTTGACATCTGCAAATATATTATAAAACTACTCAATATTTCAATCATTTAGAATGGCAATGCATTCTTAGAAGTTCCAAGTAGTCATTGAGGGATGAGATTTTTTTGTTAATAATAAAAGTTCTAAAACATTTAAGTGAAACTTTAAGTTAGTGCTTCCCATACTCCTTTCAGATGGTTTCTGAAAAAATAAGTTTGAAAAATGCTGAAGAATTAACCTTCATTCACAGACACATATGCCTTGCATTGAATTATCAATCACATTCAGGAGACGTGTAATAAAAAAGAAACCCACAAAACAGTTTGCCCAAACATATTCATTCATAGAGGTCTTTTTCCTAATGCAACAAGTAACATACCTCTGGTTAATTAAAACAACATGAAGAACTATAAAACTGATCCAACTCTTAAACAGTTAGATCATTCAATTTGTCCTTTACTGCAAGTACTTTAAAGTTATATTAGGGGAATTGTCATGTAGCACCTCTGTGCCAAGTGATTGCAACAGAAGATATTTTGAACCCAGGAGAGATAGGAGAAGACCAGATTCCCTCTTGGATTGCTCTGGAGATCTGTATCACCATGTTTTCATGAAGCAAAATCAGTGAGCATCATCATCAGAGCATCATCATCACTGTCATAACATGATTGGTGATATTATCATATGCACTGGGCTGACGCTTTATGTTCATTGCTTCACTTAATGCACACAGCAGTTCTGTAAGGCAGCTGTCCTTAGCATGTCCATTTTATACATAAGGGATCTGGGACCGAGAGGTGAAGACACTGGCTCAGGGAAATACTGTTAAGAAACTGAGAATCATAAACCAAACCTAGGCTGCTTAACTCCAAAGTTTCACAAGCACATAATTGTGATTTTATTTCTCAGAACCAGTGTTTCAGATTGAGATTAAGAAAACTTCAATCATTTCTCTGTTTTTGCTGTTATACTTTGGGATGGCTGCTGTAGCCATACTGACTGTTTTAAAAATGCCAAATGCCTTGAAAGATAAACATATACACTTTTACACATAATACTTATTATATAGAAAATCTAAACTTTTGGATAAGCAAAATTAAAAAGAATAATTACCTGACAAAAACATTAAGAGATTACTTGCATTATCATTTTTATTTTCTTCTACTATTTTGCTATAAAATTATTTGTATACATAAATTATGAATATACAGAAAGAATAGCTGATAGTCGATTTCCATTTACAAATATTTTATGAATATTTCTGTATGAATGATTATAAATGTGCCATCATTCAAATAACTATACAGTGTTCCTTGAAATGGATGTATAATAGCTATTTACCCAATCTCCAATTCCTATATATATAGACATTTCAAATTTATATTTGGGGTCTTTCTGTCCCCCAAATTTCAGATAACATTTATTAAGCGCTACAAGAACTGATTCTAAAGCTTTACTTTTCCTGAAGTGATGATAGAGGAAAAAATTACCACCCTTTGCATGTGTGTGTGTGTGTGTGTGTGTGTGTGTGTGTGTGTGTTTAATTCACAAAACACTGACAACTCTCTCCAAAATAGCTCCCACTATCCAAGTTATTCAACTCCCTTATATAGCCTGTGGGTGGATACTGAGTAATGTGGACAGAGTTGCTGCTACAGAGGTTTGGCATTGACTGCATAGATGATTTAGCATCTTGCTTTACGTACTTGGGAATTACTATACTGTTTTCAACTTTGAGTCTCTGCTGAAACACTAAGAAGGGAAGGAAAAAAATAAACACTTTGGGATGGAGTTCAGACACATTGGCATCTAACTACGTTCTTTATCTCTAAACTAGACTCAAAATATGTTAGAAATAAAACTTACAATCTAAAAACTCTGTGGTTGAACTTTCCATTATGCAATTCAGGGTACTTTGATTGCATGTAGCACAGAATGACCCTAACCAACTAACAAAAATGGAAGGAGAAAATTGCCTAAAATGTTAACAACAAACAACTGGAGATAAAAGTTAAAAACTAAGAACCAGGCTTGGAAAAGACAGAAATAAAGATGGCTAGTCATGTAAAAGCCACCACTGGGATGCTTGAAATTCAACCAGAGATTGATATTTACAGGAGGAATCTGATGTCAGGAGCTTCCAGGCATTTCTCTCTCTTCCACGATGAGAGGAAACAATACCAGGCTTTATGTTTCCACTACTACAGGGTACATGGTGTGGAAGAGATGATGTTCCAGAAGGAAATCAAGTGCTGCTATGGATGGGTCACAGAAACTAGGACCCCAGAAGCAACAAAAGTCAACTACACACTCAGAAACACTTCTGCAACTCAGCACTGGGAAATATTGAAACATTCAATATTTGAACAAAATGTTCAAACATTCCAAGGGAATCAGCACTAGAAAAATTGTATTAAATGGTAGAATTGGTTAGATTTTATTCAGCCAACCTAATCAATTTATAGTAACTTTACTCATATGTAACATAGATGAAATCTCTCTATGAAATGTTTTTACATCAAAAATAACTTAGGAAAGAAAATCTGTAATGGAAAACTTATACTTTGATTCTACTTCCAAATAAGACTTAAAGCATAAGAATAGTAATTTATTTTAAAAACATGGCAGAAATCCTTACCATTCAAAATAAACAAACTTAAATGTAGAATGTCTGGAAAATTCTGTTACAGACCCCTGGTTCTTAACGTTATTTAATATTACCCATGAAGCAGCATTTTGAACATGATGAATTTGCATCATGAATTACAAGTGGAAAAAAACAGCCCTTATATTTTTCTGTATCATGTGTCAATCAGAACGTCTCTGGATGATGAATTAATGTTAATCAGGTTTGATGAGTAAAATGATATAAATTATTATGGGGAGACTCTTGTGGTGTTAGTAGATAGGAAACAGTAGGTCCTAGCTCACTATAGAATGTTACTACAGGGACTTTAAATGGCAGAAGCACAAATATTGAAGCACAACATCCTCTGAGATATCAGTGACCTGAGAAGAATTATTGTTCTTTTCATCACTTTACTATTATATTACCTTAGAGCTTTGATGGACACTGAGGTACTATAACAAAAAATTTAAAGCCAAGTTATTCTAGATGGAATGTTGCAAATGGCTCTGTCTGTCCAATCATACTGGAAAAAAACAGTTTCCTCAGTGAATTAGTATGCTAATGCCACACTCATCCATCTGGAGCACATCTTGGGACTCTGCTGAATATTACTGCATTACTTAGAATGAACAGGAGAGACTGGACTTGATACCAAATGACAGGGTCCATGGATACTTCTCCAGAGAAAGTTCAATCTCTAGGTTCTTAATCTGTTGTCAGTAGGACAATGGCAAATTGGGGATTAACAATAAGCTAAACTATGGTGGTGAGGCACCTCAAGAAACAGGCAAAATGTTGCTAGAGTACACAGTGGCAAGTGGCCCAGTAGTTAACCAGTAGGCACCATAATTTTTTATTACTTACCTGCCTGAGGAGCAGATTTAGCCATACTACTAGGAAAACAGGATTGCAAGAAATGTAAAAGATATATATATTAAAAGATTAAAGAATAAAAGACTGTGAAAACAGATAGGAAATCTGAGGATAGTTTCATATAGAGAAAAGTGGATTTTGGGAAAAAGAGATACTTTTGGGTTTTTTTGTTTGTTTGTTTGTTTTACGCTGGGATTGAGAAACAGGTACTAAGCTAAACCAGTGTCAACTAGCATGAATACCACAGTGCTGAACTCCAGAATGTGGGTGTGTTGCTCAGTCGTACTATGCAATTTTTTTTTTTTTTTTTTTTTTCAGTACGCGGGCCTTTCACTGTTGTGGCCTCTCCCGTTGCGGAGCACAGGCTCCGGACGCGCAGGCTCAGCGGCCATGGCTCACGGGCCCAGCTGCTCCGCGGCATGTGGGATCTTCCCGGACCGGGGCACGAACCCGTGTCCCCTGCATCGGCAGGCGGACTCTCAACCACTGCGCTACCAGGAAAGCCCATACTATGCAATTTTTAAAAACCTGTTGACAATTTGAATGGATTTCCTTCTCCCTTAAATCTTCATATCTCAAGCAGTTTCTCCTGATCTAGCAGTCCGTCTCTTAGAATTTTCTTATTTTCATATGATTTCTTCCCAACGTGTATGCTTTTAACATATACCCAAATATTTCTTCCTTGTTTGTCCTTTTAGATTTCTGACCTCTTTGGCTTTCCCAGTCAGCAATTTTAGTTGAATGGCCTTATAATTATTGTTAAATGGGTGTTCCACTGAATAGCAGCAAATGATGGGGCTCACCCAGTTATCAGGCACCAGCAGGCAAGCAACGGTTTACTTAGCTTTAAGGAGATAGTAAAGGGAGGTGAGGAAGAATGCAGAGAAGAGATAGGCAACAGCCTAAAGAAACTTGTCACTATAGCAATCAGAGAAGCCTTAATCTTCTGTGGTACCAGTTCCCCAAAAGTGATCTGTGTTTAATCATGAGTTGGGTATTTTTTTTAAAGTTTCACATGATTCTATTGTGCAGACAGGAATGAGAACTACTGTTAGAGCAGTTGGGAAGTTAGATGTAAGGGTAACAAAAAAAGTGATCTCTGAACTTTGGGGGTCCTCAAAGACCTTTCCAATGAGTAGTAAGATCAAAACTATTTAAATAATATTTGCATGAGGTCATTTATTTACCTTTTTTACTTTTATTCTATCATGACTGTGAAGTATATTTTCTCAAGGGCTACATGATATGTGATATCAACAGATTGAAAGCAGAAACAGAAAGATGAATACACTTGTCTTCTATTAAGCCAGACTTCAACAATTCTTGTAAAAATATACTCACCAAGTTTTAAAAATAAAGCTATTTTGAAAATGTGCCATTTATGTTAGGTAGGGGTTTATTATTATTTTTAACTAAATTAATAAGTAAATCTTATTCAGTTTTAGTTTCTAATCAGTGAATATTGATTGTTTTAATCCAAAATAAGCAATAACTCTTCCGAGTTTTCAATAATTTGTCAGAGTATAAAGGGTTCCTGAGACCAAAATTATTGATAACTGCTGCTTTGTAGAGTGACAGATGCTTCAAGAAGTTGTGAGAGACTCATAAGTCTCTAGATATAGAGAAACTTTCTACAGATTTGTTTGAAGAAGTGTGCTAGGCAGAGGTGATATTTATCAATGCAACACATAGATGAGCACATTAAATTTAACAAGATGCATATTCAGATCTAACACAGTGTGCCAAACACTATCAACTGATTTATATCTTTATTCCTTTGGAAGATTGTTGGGGACTTTCCATCTGAACTCTAGCTTCCACCCAGGAGCGACTGACCATTGTTGCTGTATCTGTGTTGAGATGAATATTTCATGCTCTCAGGGCTTGATGACATTAGGCAATAAAATATCCAATTAACTGCTCTTGCTTTATTCCCATGTTGACTGTGAAATCATATAATTATAATTTAATTTGCCTATAGGGAAGGAATATGCTGATCTGTAAATAGAAGTATTCATTCCTCTTGATAGCTATATGTTTTATTTAATAAGAATTAGGTCTCACTTGGTTGTCTTGTAAATTAGAATCTTGTGAGTGTGGTTAGCCTGGCTTCATGCCCTGGAGACGGACGGACTCACGGTGCACCGACAATCACATTTCTGAGCCTAAAAAACTGAGTGCTATGCCCTAGAAATGGAATTCCTGTCAAGTGAGGACGCTTCAGGAAAGTCAGCCTCCCCTTCTCTCTTAAATATATCTTTTTGAATTTGCAGTAATGAGTTAAAATTCATTTCACTTGGCTTTGGGGCCCATAAGAGATACCATATGCCTAACTGCCTCTATAACCTCCTATATCAACCTGCAGTCACTGTAACACATGGTGTTGAAAGATTTCATCAGTGTATAGATTTTAACCAAGATTTTCATGCGTCTTAAATATTACAGGGAACTATACCACCATTCCACTTCACAAGAAAAATAAAATGCAAGAGTGAATTGCCCACTGATCTCCATAAAAACACTTTTAGTCTGTTTAAGCATTAAGCGCTCTTAGAAGCTTATTGAACTTCTGAGCTATAAGTTTAGCTGTTATACTAACTCTTTACAGCGATGTTTTCAACCAGAAAGATGAATGTTTTAAATTAGGTGTCCAAGAAAACCATTAACCTTTTCAGGTAAGTTATGTTATTTCCTTCACTGCTGTGAATGACATAACTAGAAATAATGCTGTGTACACAGACAAAAGATGTTCCTTGTGACCCACCATAAAAAGGAGATGTATAGAGTGGTGTTGTGTGGAATGATGGATTTGTACTGATGCTGTCATACTCTATCAACACTCATATAAGTGTTGCCCTTAGCATATGCCTCTGTGATCCACTGAGTTTCATTGAGAAAGATGTGGCTCCTATCAGCCTGTGTTAACAAAATAAAAACAAAAACCCTGAGGCTCGTGTAATCACCATTCCTTCAAACAACCGGGTGGTACATGAGGTTTGCTTACCTGCCTGGCAGTTGCCATCAATTTATAATATATTTTACTCTCAGAATATTCATTTTATCTATCTTGCATCTGGATCTCTGGATGGGCAGGACAATGTGTTAAGCCAGAATTGTCACGCTTCTCTAAAGATAACTTCATTCTTCCTCCCACCACATTTAGTTTCTTGAGCAACGGAGCACATATTTAAAACAATTAAGCATAGGTCAAGTGTATAATCTGTAACTGTGGAACAGTCCATTCACTGCATACTAAAAAATTCTAATACCTATTGTTCACTCAGGAACAAAATAATTAGCTCAGAGAATTCTGTTCTGAGATGGTCTGAATATCAATGGACTGGTAGAGAAGAATTTTCCATCTAGATGAAAATAAAATAACAGAGAAATCATTTTTCCCCCTTACACAATTTCCTATGGTTTTTGCCCGTAGGAAATGTGAAGAATTTATCAGGCGGAAAACTGTAAAAGAGATGTGTCTCGTCAGTATTAAGAATGTCACGGCTTTGCAGCTTTTCCACAACTATGGCTAACGTATGGAGAAAGGAAAAAGCCCTTCAGACTATTCTCAGAGGGAACTAGAAGAGGCTATGTTGCTTACAAAGCCTGGAGAGAATTCAAATCAAATAGAGCTAACTATAGAAATATAAGGATAAGGACACCTCTCTCAGCAGTGACACAGATCACATGAACTGCAGAAACCCTTCTTTCTATCTCTACTTATTGCTTCAGGCAATCTGCCCAACGAGAAGCAGAAGCTATTGAAGTCAATAGTTTTAGGCCCTGATCTGTGGTGTGTCGTTTTGTTGCAGTAGGACTTCAGTTATTGGCACTATTGTTTAAAATACTTCATTTTAAATTTGTATATCGAGTAATAATATACGAGGTGTGTATATGAACATTAAAATACCTATTCATATCTGATATTCATATATATGAATTCATATATGAACGTTCATATGTTCATATATGAACCTTAAGATACCTGTAAAATTTGCTAGTAGAAAAAATATTAATCTCAATGTGATCAGTCAAATGGAAAGCAGTTAAAACTAATTAAATAATATATAAATAGAAATTTATCTCCCCTTTCTGGAATAAAATTTTAAAAAATAAATTTCATCTTTCTAACACAGGCAATTAATCACAAATATTGGCTAGTTCTTTCACTACATCCTATATAAGTTGAACGAATAGCAACTAACAAGAAAACTGATTTCCTTTGAAATTATCATTATTTGAATATAATGAATTACTCAAACTAAGAGATTTTTCAATATTCCACAATGTTAATTAAACAAATATTTATTTAGCACCTACTATGTGCCACGTAATAGGTTATATGAAGAGAATACAACAGGCAGAATTAACCCCAGCCTTTAAAACTTAGTGTAGCCAATTATAATGTAGTATAAACTATTAGAAAACAAAAAAGATATTTGGATAAGACAACAAACTTTTTCTTCTGGAAGATAAACATCATAAAATACTGTATGAAACATTTACCTGTATATAAATCTAGATCACATGATAATTCTCTAATGACAGAGGGTTACTGTTGGAGCACTGATTTTGTTCAGGTAACCGATCTCCACAGAGTCCTGTATTTAAGCCCCAAGATCAAGACTTCATGGTTTGTGTGATTTACACAGGCTCCAGTGTCTGTCTTGACAATGTCTTTCTTTACCCTTTATACCAAATGGATTCAATCTTCCTGGTTGCTGCAAAGAAGAGGGAGAATATTCTGTGAGCCTGGTAGGCGGTTATAATGCTGGAATCCCAACTCAACTCGGGGGCATTGCTAAGGAAATGAACAATCCTGCATTCCCCTCTTAGGACCAGTCAAAGCAATTCTAACAGGTAGAGGAGATAAAACAACTCAAGCTCCATGACACTGCTTATTTACAGATTTATTAATGGTCACAGGAAACTAGGTTAAGGGGGAAATGACTTGATTTTCTCAAACACACATGCTTTGATATACATAACTTATATAAAACATTAACCCCCTCCATTTTTTTGTTCTCTTGAGTAGCTGAGGCTGTATTTTGCCTTTCTACCTCTGTTGGTTTTGCTTGTTACATCTAAAGAATCCCTTAGCACCTCCTTTTTCCTATGCCCACATTTTTCTTATTTATCTCTTTTAACTTATTGTGTCAATAATAAGGGCAGTGTTTGGGGATCCTAGGATACCTTGTTTTTTTCATGACCAGTACTCCCCAATGATAATCCTAACTGTAAATGGATTTTATCTAAGTATGAGTAAACCATAGGATGCTTCTGTATTGACTACTATGCAAAGTTATCAGATGCTTATTTTCCATTATATTGTATAGAAAGCAGTTGATTTTACACTGGCATGTCTATTTTTTCCACAGTCCTTGTATTTTATAAAACCGTTATTCATATACTTTAGAGTGAATTTCACACACATTATTTTACTCCTTGTCATTCTAAACATCTGGCTGTGACTTTTAAATTGGAAATTTTGACAACAAAGTAGGTAATTAAGGAAAAAGCAAAATGGCCATGAATAAACAGTACTAATATTTGTTTATTACACTACTAACCTGCTTATTTATCGTTAACTTAGCATGTTTAGAGACTTTGAAGGACCAGGTTTGAAATATTGATGTCAAAGATGTCTGTGGAAGAAGTATATAGATGAAAGCCTATGGAAGTGTAGAAAATGTGAGACTGGTGCCATGTGAATGCCTCCAGTCATACTGAACCTTACGGATCAAGATATTTTTTGTAAAGACACTGTAGATATTGCGTTCAGGCTTTCAGAGACTCCCGTAGTTTAGTTTCTTTTTAAGCACTTCTAATATGACTTGTTTGTTTGTTTACTTATTTGGTATACACTTTAAATTGAATATATGCAACTAAAAAGTACATTAAAAATAAATGTGCAAATCAGTGAATTTCCACAACGTGAACACACCTGTGTAGTCAGTTCTCTTACCAATGAACAGAATATTAGCAGCATCCCAGAACCCACTCTGGCCCCTTGCAAAAATATCCCCTTTCAAGGTTGACCAATATCTTGACTATAGATTAGTTTTACCTGTTCCTGAAATGTATATAAATATAATAACACAGTACATATTTCTTTGTGTCTGTCTTTCATCACTCTATATTATAAGATTTATTCATGTTTGCTGTGTATAGCTGTAGTTCAAAATTCTCACTACTGTATAGGATTCCTTTTTATTACTATACCATAATTTCCTCATCCTTTTTTCTGTTGATAGCAGCTTGGAGTGTCCTTGTTATTACAAATAATGCTCCTATAAATATTCATGTACTTGTTTTTGTGAATATAGTACTTCTATTTTTGTTGGGTGTATATCTAAGGAGAATTGTTTACTAAAAGGATATGCAAGAGTAGATACAAAAAATAGTTTCAAAAGTGCCTGTATCAATTTATACTTGACATTTGTTTGACTCTGAAAGTGAGTGCTTCCTTAAATGAGGTGCCCTAGGCCACAGTCTAGTCCTGGCTTTGCATTTTCCTAATGAATAATGAAGTTTCTTAATGAATAATATATTTATTGCTTATTTAAATATCTTATTTTGTGTGATGCATATTCAACTCTTGCATATTTTTAAACTGAATTGTCTGTCTTTTCCTTACTGAATTTTATGAACCCTTTATACACAGTATTCTGAATGTATTTTTTGTCAGATTCATGTATAACACATATTTTCTCCCACTCTTAACTGACTTTTCACTTCCTTAATGATGACTTTTGAGTTGAGTAGTTCTTAATCTATAAAATAGTTTTTACTGACTAGAGTAGTTCTTTATCATTTTTTTCCTCTGTGCCTAGTGTTCAGTTTGAAGAATATTTGCCCACTCCAAGTTGTGGCTGATATTATCTTATATTTTTTACTAAGAGCTTTATATTTTAATTATCTAATTTAGATCTACAATCCATCTGGAAATTATTTTTGTGTTGATTTTGAGGTAGAGGTCAAGATTAAATTTTTTCCATGTGGGTAGTCAATTGACCCAGCACCATTTCTTGAAAATACCATCCTTTCTCATTATTTTTCAGTATCATTTTAATCATAAATTAAATAACCATTGACATATGAGTACTAGAGTATCCATGCTGTTCCACTGATCAATTTTTAAATTCTTTTATCAATATAATACTGACCTAATTAATATAGTTTTATCATTGCTCTTCATATCTAGAACATGATTCTTCTAGCTTTCTTCTTCTTCTTCTTTTTTTTTTTTTTTTGCGGTACGCGGGCCTCTCACCGTTGCAGCCTCGCCTCTCCTGTTGCGGAGCACAGGCTCCGGACACGCAGGCTCAGGGGCCATGGCTCATGGGCCCAGCCGCTCCGTGGCATGTGGGATCTTCCCGGTCTGGGGCATGAATCCGTGTCCCCTGCATCGGCAGGCGGACTCTCAACCACTGCGCCACCAGGGAAGCCCTAGCTTTTTTATTCTTTAAAATTCTCTTGGCTATTCTTGATTGATTTTTGCATTTTGTATTTACATATGACTTTTATAATTTGTCAGTCAATGCCTCCCACCCCTCCCCACCAAAAAAAAATAAATTATAAGATTTTAAGATATTGTATTGAAAGTACTTTCTATTACACCTGAGAGCAATGTTAGAGTGGCTTTATACTAAGGCATATGTCTTGTCACTTATACTGCCACATTTTAAAAAGAGGAAGTTATTTCCATCCACAAAGATGAATAAGACTGAATCCTTACTAAAAAGCAGTCTAGAATAGCTGCACTGTAGGTATTTGTCACTTCTTCTCATTACATATACAAGATCGGTAAAGAAAAATGACATTTATGGAGTACTGCCTGAAGAACATACAGAACATCTATGGCTTATGTAAATTGATAGCATCCAGGTTTCTACTCAAATTCCATGCTCAGTTGATTACCAAGTGGTCCCCTGGGGCTACTTATGAACACAGGCAACAGAATTTAACAATCAGTTAAAGAGACAAACACCATCAGCCCTGGAGATGCCATCAGTGAGGGATGTACATGGCATGTATTTTCCATCCCATACCTGGATACGATCATCTTCTTCCACATTAGACTTGGTTATTGGAGTTTCTTTTTCTTTTTCTTTTTTTTTTTTTTTTTGCGGTACACGGGCCTCTCACTGTTGTGGCCTCTCCCGTTGTGGAGGACAGGCTCCGGACGTGCAGGCTCAGGGGCCATGGCTCACGGGCCCAGCCACTCCGGGGCACGAACCCTCGTCCCCTGCATCGGCAGGCGGACTCTCAACCACTGCGCCACCAGGGAAGCCCAAGTTTCTTGACTGAATTCCTTTGCTCGGGTTCCTTCTTAGAATTTTTTTTTCTGAATTTCAGGGTGATGTTTTAGTTTTCTGCACTAACAGAAATGTCTCTAAAATTATTGTCTGACATTGTACATAACGTTTACTAATCCTATGTGTTTTGTAGAAATGTTATTTGCTGAATTATATTGTGCTTTTTGTGAGGACAAATAGGAAATATATTATTTTCAGGTTTCTAACTGAGAGAATTCAGCTTCTGAACAATCTTGTTTTTATCTTATGGAGACCATGAATCATATAACTACTTACATTCTCAAAGAAGAGTTAAAATGTTAGAAACAAATGTATAGATTATCATGGATAGTTATTTCAGAATCGATTTTTGTCTTAATTTTATTCCTCTATTTTTCTCATCTCTTTTTTATCACACTTTTTTTTTCACTTATTTTCTTTCATTTAATTCATTTTTTGTATCATCATGACTTATATTATACTACTGCCAGTTTTAAAGTTTTTCTTTCCTGATGAATGAATGAATATTTCAGTGAATATGAGATGAGTGGAGAGAATCAGGGAAACTGCATGGGGGAGAAAGGTTGACATGAGTTAAAACGGATTCGTGGGCAATATATTAAACAGACTTTAACCATGAAATCAACAGAGTTATGAGTTAAAAATAATTTAAATAGAAAGGAGAACCTTAAGAGAGGGAGAAATTAGATGGCGGGAAAAGTGTATAGAGGAAATGACTCTGCCCTGTCACTGAAGGGCAACAATGAGAGCTTGGTTATTGTCTAAAGCAAACCACGAAGTAGGAGTCAGGTAGGATGATGAGCTTTGTAATACAGTGAAAGTAGTTTTATATTCTGAGGCCTTTTACAAGTTGGCTTTTCATATTACAGCAGCACAAAGATTTAAATTCAGCCTGAGTTCAAGGGTACTGTTTCCTGGCAGAAGATCAAATTACTTGGTCATCAACAAGGAATGGGAGAGATGGTGAGCTGAGTTGTCCAGCATGGTGCCTGCATTGATTCTGCTAATGTGAGACACACAAAACATTGATTACCATAAAGATGGTATGCACTGATTGTCATAAAATTCTTAACCGAATCCTGCAATGAAGTTCACCAGGAATTGGGGACTTTCTTCCAGAAGCCAGAAAGAAACACACACACACACTCACCTGAGAACAATATGGGAAAGGTTGCACTGAAAGAAAAATCTGCTTCCTGATATAAGACAGAGGAAGATGAGGTCAGAGCTGCTCTAAAGACTAGTGAAAAATGAATGGAGGCATTATGAGGTAGTGCATGGCTCTCCTGAGGCCTGGCTTGGAACTTCTAAATCTGACCATGCTGGTCTTAAAAGGAAAATTATGGAGTGGGGATGGAGAAGAGTGTGGCCTAACACATAAATACTACCCATGGTTTAACAACCAAAATTAAACCAATGTAATTCTGCTGAAATATCTCTATAGAAATACTGGAAGGTTTTTTAAAAAATAAAACCTTTTAGATATAAAACAGTTTTCTGCTTTATATACTTACCACATGCATATATGTCTTAAACTATCAAAACACATTAATGAACCATAAAAAGCATAAGTAATTCTGGGGTAAATGTTGGCTTATTTTAATAAGTAATACTCAGAATATTACTATAAGATCATTCCTTAACCTGAATCACTTAAATTCTCTTAGAACTCAGTTTCACATCAGTAAAATAGGAGTATTTGTTAAGATGATCATGAAGATGCCTTCAGGCTCTCAAATTGCAGAATTCTCTAATTATGTATGACTACTTGTGGTTGAGTTATCTCACATTATCTCACAGACAACCACAGTGCCATATATACTAGGAAGCTAAAAATGTTTAATGCATGAGTGGATGTTCATTTGTATTGCTTAAATTTAAATAAAGAAACCTAATAAAATATATTTCCCCAAAAAAGAATTATTTACCACAAAATATCCTTAAAATATGTCCTCCACATTCTAATTTTTCAAAGTAAAGACAAGCTATAGTTTGCTTTGACAATAATATAACAGATAACAATATTAGTTCCACTCAATGTAAACAAATACTACACTAAAATGTCTTTAGCAATTACTTTCATTTTGTCCAGTGATATATTAACTTTATGCCTTGTTTTCTTATACAACAAATATTCATGAAGTAGTTGGACAAAGATGCCACAGAGATATGCCATTCAACCATATGTGTCAGGACTTATACAACAGGTGTTTGAAAATAAATACATAATAATAGTAAGGGGTTATACTGTCTAAACAAGGTTTGTGATAAAGGGAGAAGAATTCAACTTAAAGTTTGTAAAATTATAATCAAATTATAAAGGTTATTAGTTTATAAATCACTGGAAACATCTTCTGCCTTCAATATTAGAATTAGTGGCTGGCAAAAGAGTACACAGACATTTGGATAGGATAATAAAATATAGAAATGTCAGTCTAAAGGTAGGTGAGAAAAATTGAGGCAAAACAAAAAGAGAATAAAAACAGTCTTTACTGTGGGACTGTAGAGAAAATACTTTTATGTTTCTGCATGGTTAGAGATTTCAGAGCAAATTTTACAGGAACTTCGGTTAAGGGATAAGCTTGGAATGTAAAAGATGACTAGACCAATAGTGAGAACTTTGGAAGGATTGAACTTCTCAGAGCTGTGTTTCTACATCAAAATGGAATGGAACCTGGAGCCATGGAGCCACTTTTAGGGGTTGTAAATCTGGAGACAATCATTTTATCTTTCTACCCGCTTCTCTCCACAAAGTCATTTATTTATATTCCAAAGAGATAGAATTTAGGGGACTTCCCTTTCTCTTCCTGAGGAGAAGTTTTTTACATTAAGAAGAGCTTCTCTTCCTCTCCTTAACAGGGAGACAACACGTATATAAGCACACAGATTCTTATCTTTTGGTTCCTTTCTTGTGGTGTACCACCCCCTTCTGTGCACATGTGGGGTCCATCTGACTCTCATAGCATCACCAAAGGAAGGGGCAAGGTAGGGAGGTGGGGATCCAACGCTGTTAGTCCTGTAAGTGACAGTAACTTTGATCTCTGCTCCAGAAACCTTTTGTATTCAGGACAAATATAATATGTAAAGATATTAAAATACATATTAGTCACCAAATAAATGAGAGATTTTCTTATACATCTACTACCAGCTCTCTCTCTATTTCAGTCACAAGGAAATCTTTTTGCTCATTACAGCTTTCTCTCAATAAGTATGGTTAGCCATTCATTTATTCATATATCAATCAATTCATTTAAATTTCAACTGGGCCAAACACCTAAAAGATTACAAAGAAGTACGAAACCAAGCCTTGACATGAGAAAAAAAAAAATAGAGCTGATCAAAAAATCAAAAACAAAACCCACCAATTAACTAAGCAAGCAAATAATCCTAACCTCTCTAAATAACAACATGAGGTGCATGGAAGTATGTTGTGAAATACATTATGAATCCTGCCATCGAGAATGGCAAGATAATTTCATCAGTGAGAGCTTGAGATGGCATGTGACTGACATGTACAGGGACGTTTTCTCAGTAGAAGTCTTTGATCTTTCCCGTTATAGTGAAGGGAAAAAGTGTTTGTTTCAAAATATAATTACCTTGAAAAATGGAAGTAAGAAATAATGCTTAACTATTCAACTACATACACTGCCACACAGTTTTTATTGTAGTACTTATTACAATCAGATATTTTTTCTAGCACATAAGTTTTACTTTTTGCATTTAATTGAAGTAACTTGCATTTAATATGAGTAATTGGGTCAAATCTTAGTTAAACAACAATGAAAACCTTTAAAATTTATTTTCTTACCTAATCATAATTAAATATATTGATAGATGATTTCATTTTCTATGGAAATGAAACTTTCTACAACTTATTTTCCTTGTAAAACTTGTGGTAAAATATACATAACATAAAAGTTACCACTTTAATCATTTTTGTGTTCAGTTCTGTGGCATCAAGTACTTCACATTGTTGTACAGCCATCACCACAATCCATCTCCAGAATGTTTTCATCTTCCCCAGACAATACTCTGTACCAATTAAACACTAACTCCCTATTCTTCCCTCTTCCAGCCCCTCTTCTGACCACAACTCTACTTTCTGTCTCAACGAATTTGACTGCTCTAGGAACCTCATATAAATGGAATCACACAATACTTGTCCTTTTGTGACTTACTTCACTTAGTAAAGTATCCTCAAGATTTATCTATTCTGTAGCATGTGTCAAATTTTCCTTCCTTTTTAAGACCATATTATTCAATTATATGTGTATAATCCATTTTATCTATTAACTCATCCATGAACACTTGGGCTACTTCCATTTTGGGGATATTGTGAATAATGTTGCTATGAACATGGGTGTACAAATATCTATTTGAATAGCTGCTTTCAATTGGGGGGTGGGGTAGTAGTATATACCCAGAGGTGAAATTGCTGGAGCAGATGGTAATTCCATGATTAATTATTTTAAGAATCACTATACCATTTGTCCCGGTGGTTGCGCCATTTTAAATGCCCACCAGCAATGCACAAGGGTTCAGTTTTCTCCACACCCTCACCAACACCTGTTATTTTCTGTGTTCTTTGTAATAGCCATACTAATGAATGTTAAGTGTTATTTTCCTTTGATAGATATCAAGATATCTTCATTCTATCATATTCTTCTGAGTAATTGGAAAAAAAGGTAATTAAATTCTACTCTAATTTCTGAGTTTAAGGACATTGGTGACAAACACTCTTTTTAATACCTACTGTAAGATGCCATTTTGATAACTTTTGAATAATAAATGATGCCTGTTTTATGATATATTATAAATTGTAAGCTTTAAAATGTGTCCAATTACAATCTGCTTTATAATCACATTCAGAAAATAAGGGAATACATCATCTTCTCTTAGTATTTTACAATATAACCAAAGGAACTGCTAACTGGCTGATGGGATAAAAAAATGATAAATATTAATGGTTAACTATCCTCTCTGTGTTCATATTTAATTGGTCTTCAGATAAAGTACATATTCATGGAAATTAAATAAGTATTCAATAATTAATGGCAAATTACACATAGTTTTACTTTGACATTTCATAATACTCCATTAAAAGCACTGAAGAAAATCCCATAAACATAGGCATGTTATTTAAATCTACCAATTCTATTTTCTTTAAACAGGTTATTTACTTTTAGATCAAGAAACTTGATGAAAAAGTTCATTTCATAAGGTCATAAAGCAAAGCGATATTCTTACAATAATGATATCTAGTTTTATTTAATAATTAACACCTGAAAATGTAAATCTACTTTGGTTTACTCTCAATAAAAGTATAATAAAATTAAAAATAACCAATATAAATTTGCATTTAAATGGAAATATTTTCTTTTGTTAACCCAGTTGCTTCTTAAAGAATGTGATTAGAGCTGACAGTTTATAGTTTTTAATTTGAATTAGAATTCACTTCTCTGCCCCTTACTCAAATTGGTAAATTCCACTGCTAGGTGCATACCAAAGACAGATAAGTGTTTAGGTCCAGTAGTATGATTCACAAGAAACTTTATATCAGTACTAGATATAGCAGTTTAAAACTTCAGATGACTAGAGACTTCCCCGGTGGTCCAGTGGTTTAAGACTCTGAGCTCCCAATGCAGGAGGTCCAGGTTTCATCCCTGGACAGGGAACTAGATCCCGCATGCCGCAAATATAAATGAGCCCACATGCTGCAGTGAAGATCCCGCGTGCTGCAACTAACACCCAGCGCAAATAAATACATAAATAAATAAATACTAACAGAAACCACATTTAAAAAAAAAAAACTTAAAATGGCTAAATGTGCATAAAATGAAGAATGTCTCAAAATAGATTATTTTACAGCAATGAAAAGGAATGAATTATGCTACACTAAACAACATGGAAAAGTTTCAAAGATATTACTGAGTAAAATAAAATTATGAAATTTAAAAACATGGTAAAATAATCTAAGGTAATAGAATTCAGACTGTTACATTTAGGGAAAGTTAGTGTCTGAAAGGGGTACAGGAATGATTCTGATATGTTGTGCTGTTCTCTATCTTAATCCCAGTGACAATTAACTCAGTTTTATATATTTATAAAAGCTCATCAAACTGTATCATCATGATATGTGACTTTTAGCAGATTATACTTCGATAAATAGGTTAATAATAATAAAAATAATGCAGAACATTTCTCTATTACCTCTCCCAAATCTAAAATTCTATGATTCTATGAAATCCTTAATTACTCTCCTATTCTTATTATTTTTCTTGTCTATGTCTATATACTGTCCTTTGCTTCATCTGCTTCCTAGTCAATATAAATTATCCTCATGCCTGGCAATTCCCTAAAACTTCAATGAATAATTTGTCTCACAGTTATGCCTTCAAAATTTCTACTAACCCACTCTCAACTTCATCTTAACAATCTCTTTTTTTTCCTCCAATAAAGCTTTATAATTTAAGTGTTAAACAGACCAAAGTAGCAATATCATGCATCAATTATAAGCTGCTTTTCTACATTGGATTGGGAGAAAAGTATTAGCAGATACTAATCCTATAAATTGGTAATATACACTTTTAACTGACTGTTATATTCATTGACTCTGATTTAATTTTTGGTCATCTTCTTTTGAAGTTTCAACATCAACATCTGGAGAAAAGATTGGGGAATAATGTATTTCTTTAAATTGTAATTCATTAAAATAAAAAATATTAAATTCATACATTAATTTCTTAATAAATCAAGAAGTTTTACCTATTTTAATTTCACATTTTACTATTTAAAAAGTGCTTAGAAATTAGCCATTATTTGTTAGTATATGTGTTTTTAAAAATAATAAAATAAGATTAAAAACAAAAGCTTAAAATGTAGAAAATTCTGCATCTCTCATGGTATAACAGAACACAGTGATATTTTTCTTTCTTGGGAATTTCTGATAGCACTCATCTCAGATCAATTCTCAAGCACAAATGTATGGTTTGAATCCCATGTTATTTGCAGAGAACACCTTTTTCATAACAATGTGATAGCACATCTAAATTCTAGGGGATTTTATACCTCAGTAAACATCAATACAATGCAAATGATGATTTATGGGTTTTCTTTTATCTATGATCTTTTATTCATTGCCTCATGTAGAGCAAATGTGAAATATAGTCTTTGTTCCGCAAATACAGAGAGAGAGTACGGAATTCTTGGATCAGCTATCTTTTATTAAAAAAAAAAGTAAAACAAACAAACAATGAGATGGCAAGTATTCTACATTTTTGCAGTTTATTTTGTGATAAGTCCCTTCTAGTATTTTTAAAAAAAACATTCTAATAACGATCTGTCCTGAAGGAAATGAATTTGGTTTTGGTTTTTAAGTATTATATTTAAAATATTTTTCTTACTCAAAAAGAATTTTAATTAAATAAAAATTAAGAGTGCAATTATATTGCATTCAAATACGCAGTGTTGACATTCATAAACCTGCTTTAAATTCTCTTCACTTGAGCTGTGATGGCAGGATGAGTAGTGGAGAAGCAGAGTACAAATACCAGAAAAAAAGCACTGGTGCTAAATAGAGTGTATTGCACTTAAACATTAGTAGTGTTCAATATTTAATGTCCAAATATGACAAGTTATAGGTATTATCTCAGAGTCGAAGAGCATCTTAATTCTCAGAAAGATAAGGAATTTCTAATGGATGAATCTCCTTTATGAAAGTTTTCCCAAGCACTCACCAGATCTGTAAGTGTCTGGCAGCAAGTTGCCCATTCTATTGTTGGATAACCCTTACTTTGTTACTTTGCTTTTTGAGGTAGTTGGTGTTTTGTTTTGTTTGTTATTTTCATGTTGACATAACTGCCTACCTGAAATTTCTGCTTAGTAGACCCTTACAAGTTCTGCCTGTGAGTACGCAAAGAAGACATGCAATCATGTGACAGCACAGAAAATGTATACAGATACCTTTCATGACCTTTCAGAGTTGGCTCCCTCAGGCTAATCATCTTCATCCTCATGTCTTTAACCCATTTTTCTCTTTCAACATCCTTCCTCTCTTGTTCCCTCTGCCCTTTCTTTTTTTTTCTTTCCCTCTTTTTTTTTCTTTTTTCTTTTTTTTTTTTTGCAATACGCGGGCCTCTCACTGTTGTGGCCCCTCCCACTGCGGAGCACAGGCTCTGGATGTGCAGGCTCAGCGGCCATGGCTCATGGGCCCAGCCACTCCGTGGCATGTGGGATCTTCCTGGACCGGGGCACGAACCCGTGTCCCCTGCATTGGCAGGTGGACTCTCAACCACTGCGCCACCAGGGAAGCCCGTCTTTTCTTGTTTTTATGAAAATTAATCAATAAAAATTTCAATTAAAATAGAGTTGGGAGGCCAGAAGGGGGAGCTCTCATGCCCTAAGAGATAGCAGAGCCCAATAGGAAGAAGACTCCTCTTCTTGCCTGGCAAGAGCTCAGCCAATGAAGTCACAGTCACAACTCAGCCATTGAAGAGCCATGAACTCTTTGTTTACTATAGCCCTCCCAACTTCTTCCCTTCTTTAAGAGTTCTCCTCTCGAAGACGCGGAGATCACCTTCCTTCCCACAGATACACCAGAAATACATCTACACGTGGAACAACTCCTACAGAGCACCTACTAAACGCTGGCAGAAGACCTCAGACCTCCCAAAAGGCAAGAAACCCCCCACGCAACTGGTTAGGGCAAAAGAAAAAAATAAACAGAGACAAAAGGATAGCGATGGGTCCTGCACCAGAGGGAGGGAGCTGTGAAGGAGGAAAAGTGTCCACACACTAGGAAGCCCCTTCGCGGGCGGAGACTGCAGGTGGCGGAGTGGGGGAGCTTCGAAGCCGCGGAGGAGAGCACAGCAACAGGGGTGTGGAGGGCAAAGCGGAGAGATTCCAGCGCACATGATCAGGACCGACTGGCACTCACCAGCCAAGAGGCTTGTCTGCTCACCCACCGGAGTGGGCGGGGTGGGAGCTGAGGCTCCGGCTTCAGTCGGAGTGCCGGGAGAGGACTGGGGTTGGCGGCGTGAACACAGCCTGCAGGGCGTTAGTGCACCGCGGCTAGCCGGGAGGGAGTCCGGGGAAAAGTCTGGACCTGCCGAAGAGGCAAGAGACTTTTTCTTCCCTCTTTATTTCCTGGTGCACGAGGAGAGGGGATTAAGAACGCTGCTTAAAGGAGCTCCAGAGACGGGTGCGAGCCGCGGCTAAAAGTGCGGACCCCAGAGACAGACATGAGACGCTAAGGCCGCTGCTGCCACCACCAAGAAGCCTGTGTGCGAACACAGGTCACTATCCACAGCCCCCTTACGGGGAGCCTGTGCAGCCTGCCACTGCCAGGGTCCCGGGATCCAGGGACAACTCCCTCGGGAGAACGCATGGCGCGCCTCAGGCTGGCAACGTCACGCTGGCCTCTGACCCCGCAGGCCCGCCCCGCACTCCGTGACCCTCCCTACCCCCCCCAGCCTGAGTGAGCCAGAGCCTCCGAATCAGAAGCTCCTTTAACCCCGTCCTGTCTGAGCAAAGAACAGACGCCCTCCTGCGACCTACACGCACAGGCGGGGCCAAATCCAAAGCTGAGCCCCTGGGAGCTGTGAGAACAAAGAAGAGAAAGGGAACTCTCTCCCAGCAGCCTCAGAAGCAGCGGATTAAAGCTCCACAATCAACTTGATGTACCCTGCATCTGTGGAAT
Source organism: Delphinapterus leucas (assembly GCF_059928025.1). Classification (NCBI taxonomy): domain Eukaryota; kingdom Metazoa; phylum Chordata; class Mammalia; order Artiodactyla; family Monodontidae; genus Delphinapterus; species Delphinapterus leucas. The sequence goes on from NC_143132.1 coordinate 33,281,852, forward strand.
ACATGAATAGACAACGAATCATCCCAAATTAAGGAGCCGTGTGGATGAAAGGCTCTTGGTGCTGCAGCCCGTAGTTAGTGCTGTGCCTCTGAAGTGGGAGAGCCAACTTCAGGACACTGGTCCACAAGAGGCCTCCCAGCTGCACATAATACCAAACGGCGAAAATCTCCCAGAGTTCTCCATCTCAACGCCAGCACCCAGCTTCACTCAACGACCAGCAAGCTACAGTGCTAGACATCCTATGCCAAACAACTAGCAAGACAGGAACACAACCCCACCCATTAGCAGAGAGGCTGCCCAAAATCATAATAAGTCTACAGACACCCCAAAACACACCACCAGACGTGGACCTGCCCACCAGAAAGACAAGATCCAGCCTCATTCACCAGAACACAGGCACTAGTACCCTCCACCAGGAAGCCTACACAACCCACTGAACAAACTTTAGCCACTGGGGACAGACACTAAAAACAACAGGAACTACGAACCCTCAGCCTGCAAAAAGGAGACCCCCAAACACAGTAAGATAAGCAAAATGAAAAGACAGAAAAACACACAGCAGATGAAGGAGCAAGATAAAAACCCACCAGACCTAACAAATGAAGAGGAACTAGGCAGTCTACCTGAAAAAGAATTCAGAATAATGATAGTAAAGATGATCCAAAAACTTGGAAATAGAATAGACAAAATGCAAGAAACAGTTAACAAGGACCTAGAAGAACTAAAGATGAAACAAACAATGATGAACCACACAATAAATGAAATGAAAAATACTCTAGATGGGATCAATAGCAGAATAACTGAGGCAGAATAACGGATAAGTGACCTGGAAGATAAAATAGTGGAAATAACTAATGCAGAGCAGAATAAAGAAAAAAGAATGAAAAGAACTGAGGACAGTCTCAGAGACTTCTGGGACAACATTAAATGCACCAACATTCGAATTATAGGGGTTCCAGAAGAAGAAGAGAAAAAGAAAGGGACTGAGAAAATATTTGAAGAGATTATAGTTGAAAACTTCCCTAATATGGCAAAGGAAATAGTTAATCAAGTCCAGGAAGCACAGAGAGTCTCATACAGGATAAATCCAAAGAGAAATATGCCAAGACACATATTAATCAAACTGTCAAAAATTAAATACAAAGAAATCATATTAAAAGCAGCAAGGGAAAAACAACAAATAACACACAAGGGAATCCCCATAAGGTTAACAGCTGATCTTTCAGCAGAAACTCTGCAAGCCAGAAGGGAGTGGCAGGACATATTGAAAGTGTTGAAGGAGAAAAACCTGCAACCAAGCTTACTCGACCCAGCAAGGATCTCATTCAGATTTGATGGAGAAATTTAAACCTTTACAGACAAGCAAAAGCTGAGAGAGTTCAGCACCACCAAACCAGCTCTACAACAACTGCTAAAGGAACTTCTCTAGGCAAGAAACACAAAAGAAGGAAAAGACCTACAATAACGAACCCAAAATAATTAAGAAAATGAGAATGGGAACATACATATCGATAATTACCTTAAATGTAAATGGACTAAATGCTCCCACCAAAAGACACAGATTGGCTGAATGGATACAAAAACAAGACACATATATTTGCTGTCTACAAGAGACCCACTTCAGACCTAGAGACACATACAGACTGAAAGTAAGGGGATGGAAAAAGGTATTTCATGCAAATGGAAACCAAAAGAAAGCTGGAGTAGCAATTCTCATATCAGACAAAATAGACTTTAAAATAAAGACTATTAGAAGAGACAAAGAAGGACACTACATAATTATCAAGGGATCGATCTTAGAAGAAGATATAACAATTGTAAATATTTATGCACCCAACATAGGAGCACCTCAATACATAAGGCAAATACTAACAGCCATAAAAGGGGAGATCGACAGTAACACATTCATAGTAGGGGACTTTAACACCCCACTTTCACCAATGGACAGATCATCGAAACTGAAAATAAATAAGGAAACACAAGCTTTAAATGATACATTAAACAAGATGGACTTAATTGATATTTATAGGACATTCCATCCAAAAACAACAGAATACACATTTTTCTCAAGTGCTCATGGAACATTCTCCAGGATAGATCATATCTTGGGTCACAAATCAAGCCTTGGTAAATTTAAGAAAATTGAAATTGTATCAAGTATCTTTTCCGACCACAACGCTATGAGACTAGATATCAATTACAGGAAAAGATCTGTAAAAAATACGAACACAGGGAGGCTAAACAATATACCACTTAATAACGAAGTGATCACTGAAGAAATCAAAGAGGAAATCAAAAAATACCTAGAAACAAATGACAATGGAGACACGACGACTCAAAATCTATGGGATACAGCAAAAGCAGTTCTAAGAGGGAAGTTTATAGCAATACAATCCTACCTTAAGAAACAGGAAACATCTCAAATAAACAACCTAACCTTACACCTAAAGCAATTAGAGAAAGAAGAACAAAAAAAAAACAAAGTTAGCAGAAGGAAAGAAATCATAAAAATCAGATCAGAAATAAATGAAAAAGAAATGAAGGAAACGATAGCAAAGATCAATAAAACTAAAAGCTGGTTCTTTGAAGGGATAAACAAATTTGATAAACCATTAGCCAGACTCATCAAGAAAAAAAGGGAGAAGACTGAAATCAATAGAATTAGAAATGAAAAAGGAGAAGTAGGAACTGACACTGTAGAAATACAAAAGATCATGAGAGATTACTACAAGCAACTCTATGCCAATAAAATGGACAATCTGGAAGAAATGGACAAATTCTTAGAAAGGCACAACCTGCCAAGACTGAATCAGGAAGAAATAGAAAATATGAACAGACCAATCACAAGCACTGAAATTGAAACTGTGATTAAAAATCTTCCAACAAGGAAAAGCCCAGGACGAGATGGCTTCACAGGCGAATTCTATCAAACATTTAGAGAAGAGCTAACATCTATCCTTCTCAAACTCTTCCAAAATATAGCAGAGGGAGGAACACTCCCCAACTCATTCTACAAGGCCACCATCACCCTGATACCAAAACCAGACAAAGATGTCACAAAGAAAGAAAACTACAGGCCAATATCACTGATGAACATAGATGCAAAAATCCTCAACAAAATACTAGCTAACAGACTCCAACAGCATATTAAACGTATTATACACCATGATCAAGTGGGGTTTATTCCAGGAATGCAAGGATTCTTCAATATACGCAAATCAATCAACGTGATACACCATATTAACAAACTGAAGGAGAAAAACCATATGATCATCTCAATAGATGCAGAGACAGCTTTTGACAAAATTCAACACCCATTTATGATTGAAACCCTCCAGAAAGTACGCATAGAGGGAACTTTCCTCAACATAATAAAGGCCATATATGACAAACCCACAGCCAACATTGTCCTCAATGGTGAAAAACTGAAAGCATTTCCACTAAGATCAGGAACAAGACAAGGTTGCCCACTCTCACCACTCTTATTCAACATAGTTTTGGAAGTTTTAGCCACAGCACTCAGAGAAGAAAAGGAATGCAAATTGGAAAAGAAGAAGTAAAGCTGTCACTCTTTGCAGATGACATGATACTATACATAGAGAATCCTAAAGATGCTACCAGAAAACTACTAGAGCTAATCAATGAATTTGGTAAAGTAGCAGGATACAAAATTAATGCACAGAAATCTCTGGCATTCCTATACACTAAGGATGAAAAATCTGAAAGTGAAATCAAGAAAACACTCCCATTTACCATTGCAACAAAAAGAATAAAATATCTAGGAATAAACCTACCTAAGGAGAGAAAAGACCTGTATGCAGAAAATTATAAGACACTGATGAAAGAAATTAAGGATGTTACAAATAGATGGAGAGATATACCATGTTCTTAGATTGGAAGAATCAACATTGTGAAAATGACTCTACTACCCAAAGCAATGTACAGATTCAATGCAATCCCTATCAAATTACCACTGGCATTTTTCACAGAACTAGAACAAAAAATTTCGCAATTTGTATGGAAACACAAAAGACCCCGAATAGCCAAAGCAATCTGGAGAACAAAAAACGGAGCTGGAGGAATCAGGCTTGCTGACTTCAGACTATACTACAAAGCTACAGCAATCAAGACAGTATGGTACTGGCACAAAAACAGAAATATAGATCAATGGAACAGGATAGAAAGCACAGAGATAAACCCACGCACATATGGTCACCTTATCTTTGATAAAGGAAGCAGGAATGTACAGTGGAGAAAGGACAGCCTCTTCAATAAGTGGTGCTGGGAAAACTGGACAGGTACATGTAAAAGTATGAGATTAGATCACTTCCTAACACCATACACAAAAATAAGCTCAAAATGGATTCAAGACCTAAATATAAGGCCAGAAACTATCAAACTCTTAGAAGAAAACATAGGCAGAACACTCCATGACATAAATCACAGCAAGGTCCTTTTTGACCCACCTCCTAGAGAAATGGAAATAAAAACAAAAATAAACAAATGGGACCTAATGAAACTCAAAAGCTTTTGCGCAGCGAAGGAAACCATAAACAAGACCAAAAGACAACCCTCAGAATGGGAGAAAATATTTGCAGATGAAGCAACTGACAAAGGATTAATCTCCAAAATTTATAAGCAGCTCATGCAGTTTAATAACAAAAAAACAAACAAACCAATCCAAAAATGGGCAGAAGACCTAAATAATTTCTCCAAAGAAGATATATAGACTGCCAACAAACACATGGAAGAATGCTCAACATCACTAATCATTAGAGAAATGAAAATCAAAACTACAATGAGATATCATCTCACACCAGTCAGAATGGCCATCATCAAAAAATCTAGAAACAATAAATGCTGGAGAGGGTGTGGAGAAAAGGGAACCCTCTTACACTGTTGGTGGGAATGTAAATTGATACAGCCACTGTGGAGAACAGTATGGAGGTTCCTTAAAAAACTACAAATAGAACTACCATAGGACCCAGCAATCCCACTACTGGGCATATACCCTGAGAAAACCATAATTCAAAAATAGTCATGTACCAAAATGTTCATTGCAGCTCTATCTACAATAGCCCAGAGGTGGAAACAACCTAAGTGTCCATCATCGGATGAATGGATAAAGAAGATGTGGCACATATATACAATGGAATATTACTCAGCCATAAAAAGAAACGAAATTGAGCTATTTGTAATGAGGTGGATAAACCTAGAGTCTGTCATACAGAGTGAAGTAAGTCAGAAAGAGAGAGACAAATATCGTATGCTAACACATATATATGGAATTTAAGAAAAAAAAATGTCATGAAAAACCTAGGGGTGAAACAGGAATAAAGACACAGACTTACTAGAGAATGGACTTGAGGCTATGGGGAGGGGGAAGGGTAAACTGTGACAAAGCGAGAGAGAGGCATGGACATATATACGCTACCAAACGTAAGGTAGGTAGCTAGTGGGAAGCAGCCGCATAGCACAGGGAGATCAGCTCTGTGCTTTGTGACCGCCTGGAGGGGTGGGATAGGGAGGGTGGGAGGGAGGGAGACGCAAGCGGGAAGAGATATGGGAACATATGTATATATATAACTGATTCATTTTGTTGTGAAGTTGAAACTAACATACCATTGTAAAGCAATTATACTCCAATAAAGATGTTAAAATGAAAAAAAAAAAAAGAGTTCTCCTCTCCAGATTTGCTGGGGACTTGCATGTGGCTCACCCTGGTTGCGAACCCAAACTGCAATTGTCTGCTGATCCCAAACAAACCCATTTTTGCTGGAGAAATAACTGGCAGTCTATTTGTTTTAAGTCAACATTTTCAATTACCGTTTGACTGGGATCTCTTATACAACAAACATTGTAGATACCATTGGAATTATAAAGATAAATGCAATAGAGAGATTGTCTTCAAAGAACTTTAATAAAGTGTCTAGTGTCAACTAAACGAATGATTATAACCCTATAAAACAACTGCTATAATGGAAATAAACACATTGGTTATTACTGTATACAACCCTGACAATAATACTCTAGAGATGGGTATTATGTTTATTTTGTTAATTATAAAGTAATGTATGCCCACTGTAGAACATATATACATGTAATGATAATAACAATTGTTGCTATTATTATTATCATCAATATGATCATTTATCATGCATTTGTTTTGTGTCAAGCAACTTACCAAGCAGTTTGCATTTATTAACTAAATTAAAATGCACAATAAAACTTTGTTATATGTCTTATGATCCTATCATTATCCTCATTTTCAGGTGTAAAAAGTGAGGCAATGGGGCTTCCCTGGTGGTGCAGTGGTTGAGTCCGCCTGCCGATGCAGGGGACACGGGTTCGTGCCCCGGTCCGGGAAGATCCCACATGCTGTGGAGCGGCTGGGCCCGTGAGCTGTGGCCGCTGAGCCTGCGCTTCCGGAGCCTGTGCTCCACAGCTGGAGAGGCCACAGCAGTGAGAGGCCCGCTTAAAACAACAATAACAACAGCAACAACAACAAAAAGTCAGGTAAAAAGACATTTCACACTTAAAAACTGCTAATTCTTTGTAGGAGCTAAGGTCATTTGATTCCTGAGCCTACACTTTTATAACGCTCTAAGTGACATGAATATCACTGAAACTCCATTGGTTGGCATGTTCTGCTTTTAGTCTTTCACATTCATTATCCCTTTTCTTTGGCCACAGCACCCTGGTTTTTCAAACAAGGGTTCACTCCAAGTTTGGGGCTTGCTCCCTTCCGTACAACTCCAGGTGTGGGCCTTAGAGCAATCAGCAACAGCTTCTTCCCATGAACCTGTGAATGGTTTGTAGATCACGTGACACACAAAGGCGCATCCATCCTAGGAGATATTGGGTGGGGGCTTCTGAGTAAGAAATATTCCTTATCCTTCTGCATAAGAAACATATATTTCTCCTAAAGGCGAACAAGGAAGAATGCAGCCCTTTGAAGCTGTTGGAAGTCATCTTATCATCATGAGGAGAATCTAGTTTATGTATCTTAGAAACAAAACATAAACAGAATTAGGTAAACAGCGCTATAGGATTATTCCTTATTTAAGCTATTCAGATGTCTCTGCTAAATTTTTTCTTTAAATATTCCAGTCTGTTTGGGTTGAGTTTCTGTTATTTGAAAACAAAATTTTCCAACTTGATACATGTCAATAAACAAGGTATGCTTTACTAACCCCACAGTATAAATAAATACATAGTATAGACAAAACTGTATATATTGTCCCTTCCGAATCTTCTCCAACCACAATCTTACTGACTCAGTTAACCTTGACATAGAATTCTGCCATTTCTCTCCCACAATTAATATTGATATTTAAATTTAAGTGCTATTGAAATAAGATAGTAAAGAGAATATGCCTTAGAAGAATCCTGTTAAGAAATATGCAGGAAAGCTTAAAGATTGGGATGGGATTGCTTATATCCACTTACATATTTGTTTAATAATGTTCACTAAGCATCTACTGTATGTCCACCCTGGAGATAAAAATTTGAACAAGTAAAAATACCTGTGCTCACAGAGTTTACAATTTAGTTCTCTTGCAACATGCACACAGTCTTTAATGACACTAAACGCAGATACAGTGAAAAAGCAATTTAGAGATTAGTAGGAAATAAATGTAAAAACATTTAACATATGTTTTTCTAGTTGCATAATCAATCTAGAATACAAAAAATGAACTGAATGTTTATGTTTAACAAGTGCTCTTTACCTACACAGAAATGAAATTATTGATAATTAGAAAAATGTCACAATGACTCCATGTTGTTCCTGTAGAAACCTTTGCCACACGGGATATGTGACATACATGCCACTGTTTTGACATGATTAAGTGTCAAGGGAATGACATTTCTGAGGTAATGTGAGGTTAAATAACGATGACTAAAAATACAGGTTTCTACCACCTGAGCTTGAAGGAATATATATGTATAACATTCACCACTATAAATGATTAATAATTTAACAGAATTGAATTTTTTTGAATAGAAAGAGAAAAAGTCAATTAAATTAGGGGAAAAAAAAAACCCTCCAACTCAGAGAGCAGGTAATAATGTTTTGGAAATATATTATAACTCATTGCATCTATTTTCATTCCAATATTATTACTTATGGATTTTGCTGAAAATAAGTATGTTGGTTTTTTACACTGTATCAACACTAAATAGACAATTGTGAGTCAGGAATTTCCAAAAGGCCTTGCCTTATTTCAATATTATTAGCTAACCATTATTTGTTAAATAATATTAGCTATCTATTCTGTTTGTTTTAATTTTAGATATATTTCAAAATGAAATATGCAAAATATTTTCCTTTTATTGTATTTTATTTTACAGAAGAATATTTTTCATATACTTTATCCTACAGAAAACTTGATTTACAAAGAATGAATTTCCCCATCCATAATTATAATGAAAATATTGGTGGGTCGAAAACCTACAGTTTACTAAAGAACAGTTATCTTAATTTTTTATCTTGTATTTCTGAAAAGAAACCTTTTCCTGTTTGTTTTTCTTCCCCACAGAAGTCTGTGAAGTTACTTATTTAAGCAAGATTCAGTTAAATTTGTCACTAACTGGTTAAGAATAGCATAACATTTTTTTTAAAATTTTTTAAAACAGTTGTGTTTCAGTATAACAGCTTTAAATTACCATTTGGAAGAAACATCTTTTGATTACTAAGGATTATAGTAGGAGGTGTTTTCAGTCTAAGAAATTTGAAGATTGAAGGGTGCTATGGACTGAACTTTGTCTCCCCATATATTCAAACGTTGACATCCTAACCCTCAATATGACTTATTTGGAAACAGAGTATATTAGGAGGTAACTTAGGTTAAATAAAGTCATAAGAGTGGGGCCTTTGAAGAATTAGTGCCCTTAAAATTGAAGCAATGTGGGGCTTCCCTGGTGGCTCAGTGGTTGAGAGTCCGCCTGCCAATGCAGGGGACACGGGTTCGTGACCCGGTCTGGGAAGATCCCACATGCCGCGGAGCGTCCGGGCCCGTGAGCTATGGCCGCTGAGCCTGCGCGTCCGGAGCCTGTGCTCCGCAACGGGAGAGGCCACAACAGTGAAAGGCCCGCGTACTGCAAAAAAAAAAAAAAAAAAATTTAAGAGATGCAAGAGAGCTCACTCTCTTCAACAGCTGAGGACACAGCAAGAAGATGGCAGTCTTCAAGCCAGGAGGAGAGCTCTCACCAGAACTCAACCATCTATGCTGGCACACTGATCTCAGACCTCCTGCCTCCAGAACTGTGAGAAAATAAATTTTTGTCATTTAAGCTACTCTGTCCATGATAATTCGTTATGACAGCCTGAGTTGACAATTTCAAAGGGAGATCTAAAATGGGCACCTAAGCCCACAGTAGAAGAAAGAAGAAATTATGATAGTGGTTACAAAAGTCATTTAATATCTATTCATTAATTCCTTTATTAAACAAATATTTACTACATACCACTATGTGCTAGGCAGAGGAAACAGCAATGAATAAGACTCTTCTCCTGGCTCAGCAGAGGGTGTATTTTAATGGAACAGGTAATAATAGATATGAAATATCAGGTAGCTGTAAGTGTTGTGAAAAATATATATATAAAGTAATATATGAGCACAGAGTTTGACAGTACTGCTATTTTAAATATGATGACATAGCAGTCACAAAGAACTGAAGAAAATGGGAGTGGATATTAGGGGAGAGCCACACGAATATTTGGAAGAAGGCATCCAGGAAAAGAAAAAAGGAAAAAACGCAAGTGAAAAAGTCTTGAGAAAAAAAGCCGGGCATACATGGCATGTCTGTGTGAACGTCAAGGAACTGATACGGATGAGCATATGTATGCAGTGGAAGGAATAAGGATTGAAGAAGTCTGATAACATTGGATACTGGAGTCCTTGGTAAAGATGTTGGAATTTACTCCAAAAGCTGTAGTATAATGGTGTAAATTCAACATACACCTTAATTTGAAACCTGGAGAATTTAAAAAAAACCTGAAGAGCGTCAAATTGATTAAAAGATTCTGATTTTTTAATAACAAAATTCAGAGGGGCAAAAAAAAAAAAATGGTCTATAATATTGTCACCTGTTAATGGAATCAGGCTTTTGCATGTGGTAATTGAGGCCTTTTTCAATTACCTGATTATCTAAATGAGCCTCTCTCACAAAAGTCTTATCCTGCTTAACTTTTCTTCATGGAGCTTACTGTTACCTCACAAAGGGCCGTCCTGGAATCCATATACAGATTATCCCTAAACTTATGATGGTTCTGCTTGATGCTTTTTTTGGCTTTACTATGGCGTGAAAACAATACACATTCAGTAGAAACCATACTTTAAATGTTGACCTTTTCCTGGGTTAGTGACATCTGGTAGATACTCCCTCATGATGCTGGGCAGAGGTAACCTCAGCTCCCATTCAACCACGGGGTCAAGAGAGCAAACAACCAGTACACTTACAACCATTCTGTACCCAGACAACCATTCTGTTTTTCACTTTCAGTACAGTATTCAATAAGTTACATGAGATATTCAATACTTTATTTTAAAACAGGCTTTGTGTTAGATGATTTTGCCCAACAGTAGGCTAATGTGAATGTTCTGAGTGTGTTTAAGGTAAGCTAGGCTAAGCTATGTTGTTTGGTAAGTTAGGAGTATTTAATGCATTTTCTACTTAAGATATTTTCAATTCACAATGTGTTATCAGGACAAAACTCTCTTGTAAATTGAGGAAAATCTGTATTTATTTATTTCATTTATTTTTTTCTTTTGTGGTACACGGGCCTTTCACTGCTGTGGCCTCTCCCGTCGTGGAGCACAGGCTCTGGACGTGCAGGCTCAGCAACCATGGCTCACGGGCCCAGACGCTCCGCGACATGTGGGATCTTCCCGGACCGGGACACGAACCCGTGTCCCCTGCATCGGCAGGCGGACTCTCAACCACTGCGCCACCAGGGAAGCCCCGTGTATTTATTTTTTTTATTGTCCAGTTCTGTCAGCTTTACCATTAGAACGTAAACTTCCTGAGGGAAGGGATTTTGTCTCTCTTCTTCAGCATTGTACTCTAAATGGCTAGACTGGTGCTCATTCACTGTTGAATGACTGCATTAATGAATCACAACAGTTGAGAAGCAATTTTGGTGTTATGATGAGAGAAATGTCATAGATAAAATGGAAGCACTAGCACAGTGGAGTATTTGTCTATTTGCGCTACAAGATTAGTCATGAAGGCTTGATTGGAACTGTGTCTTTCTTATTTATGTAAAAAGCACCTAGTACAACACTTAATAAATAAAGAAAGTCACCTGCCATAGATAATCTAAAGCAAAATTAGAGTTAGCAGGAAAATACCACAAATCAGCTTAGAAAAAATTTTAAACTCATAGGAAAAATAATTCTCTGATAAGGACACAATAGATTGAGAATATAACAGGCTGAAGAAGCATGTTGAAGTCTATGGATGCTGGGAAATGGATTGTATGGAAGAAGTCAAAAATCAAGAAGAGCATGAGATAAAAAGGGCGAATGAAATTAAGTAGAAGAGCCATCATTTACTCAATATTTTAAAAAAGGGAGAGTATCAAATCCTCTTTATTTTTAACTAATATACTTATCAATCTTAAATTAAACTGAATACAATCCCCATTACATTCTAGTCTACTTTGAGAGGATATTGACAAAATTATTTTCACGGTACCATTTTTTAACTTACTGCCTCTATACTATACTACCTCTATAACAATATTTTTAAACATTTTTTGCATATTTAATATACTAGGTCACCTAGCACATTTTCTATATTTTTATTGCTTAATTTTGAGAATATATTTAACTATGTTGCATTTAAAATGTGTCTACTTTCAAAAGGGAGACTATTAGCTGCCTATGAATTCCAGCTAGAGGAAAATCTGCATTACTAATTTCAAGAATAAACTTTTTCCTTGTGATCATTTAAGCCAGATAATACTTCAATGTCACTGTGGAATTAAGGCAGGGTTGATTTGGGGATTTGCATAGTAATTGGTGTGACACATATGCCATACTGTACAGGGCTATGGACACAGATGGTGATGAATTTACTTGCCATGGTCCCTGAGATCAGTATAAAAATGTGATGAAATTGATTTTTTTTTTCATTCTTTGAGGTTTGTAAGTAACCATGCTGGCTAATGAGCTAATTTAGATAGGCTTTAAACAAGAGTATAATCACATTGATGCTAATTATTAGAAAGTAGCAAAAAATGAAGCTTTTTAGCTTCCATTCCAGGTTTTAATTAGCAATTAAACGAAAAGTTACTTGACCTATGATTAAGTTTCAATGTGTTCTTATATGTATATATGTAAAACAGTTTTAGAACTATAATTTCCATAAAAATGTCTCCAAAAGAAATATCACCAAATATCTTTCCAATAATAAATATTCTAAAAAATACATTTAAACTAAATACTGGAGATGCAGCACAGTTATGAGTATCCTTGCAAGTAAATTAAACTCTAACAAATGGAACCAGAAAAAGTTCTATATGAAAATGTCATCTAAATTAATCCCAGTTCTTAAAGTATTAAATTATTTCTGACTCATACATTTGCTTTGTTCATAATTGGGTAATTGTCTGATGCATGTTGTGCCATAATGATTGTTATTTTTAATATACAAAAATATTTAGTAGTGACAAAATAAATTAAAAAATGAAAAACATTTAAATGTCTTTTGGGGGCACCTCATTGTCTTTGCAGCCATAACATTTATATGATAAAGTGTTTAAAAATAACCTTATTGCCAAACTTACATGAAATGTTAGAAAAGGATATAAATTTTAGCTTTAGAAGTATATATATAGTAGATTTCTGTATTATTCTTGGTACCTCTGAATCTTTTTTTTTAATAAATTTATTTATTTTTGGCTGCGTTGGGTCTTCTTTGCTGCGCGCAGGTTTTCTCTAGTTGCGGTGAGCGGGGGCTACTCTTCGTTGCGGTGTGTGGGCTTCTCGTTGCGGTGGATTCTCTTGTTGTGGAGCACGGGTTCTAGGCATGCGGGCTTCAGTAATTGTGGCCCATGGGCTCAGTAGTTGTGGCTCACGAGCTCTAGAGCAGGACAAATCCACAGGAGAGGAAAAGTGTAGAAGCGTTTACTATTCTGAAGGTTATCTAATTTCTTTTCAATCAAGGCTAATTCAACAACAAAACAGTTTTAAGTGACGCGGAAACTTAAAGCTTACAGTTTTCATATATTCCTTATGGATTTTCCTAAGCCCTTTCATATTCTATTTTAAATGTGTGTTTCCTGCTAGCACCTTCCCCGTCACCACTGCAGAGAGAGGAGCATTATACAGATAAGACAAAGTCTGTAACTTATTAATTTTAAACCTTATTTCTTTAGTTCCTGGCACATAGAAGGTGCTCAGTAAATGATTGCTGAATGCAGGAGCAAATCCAGTTTTACCTGCTATTATCTGCAATGAGAATCTTTTCAAGATTCAAGATAATTACTAAGGGTATTCATATTTTTAAAACTCTGATATGTTAGTAATTCCACTGGTAATTATACGCATTTCACAGAAACTGAAAATACCCTTCAAACTACTATTAACCACAAAGTTTAACCAAATAGACTTCTAAGTATGTTTAGGCATGAAGGCTTAATAACATAATATATCCTTCACAATCCATAATACTTAGAAAATATGTATAATCTCATGGCACAGGACTAAGTACTAAAATACTGGCCTTAAAATGCATATATATATACAAGTATACATATAATGTACTCTGTGCTTCCCTGCTTCTTCAGTAGATGAAACAGAATATAATTTAATGCTTTCTTGATGACTTGGACTCATTATCATGAACTTCAGTTATGTGACATTCTATACTGTTACAGATATAATATGACTACAGATGCTGATGGCATAAATTCTATTATTAAGTTTTAATAGTCTAATGCAGTTAGCTGCAATGTACATTGCAAAGCAGCAATTGTTTTGTCTTCTTCCATGTTTTAGTCACTTTCTTTGATACTGTTATTATTTGCTAAGTCCTTGTAATTAGTTAAGGGAAAGCTCAGGCTATATTTGAAAAGAAATCCTGAGGAAAATATATAATCTACTTAAAAAATATCCACAGGCTTGGTTTAACACATTACTTGGTACTGTTAATGACCACTAAAACAGTAGAAATTTCCCAAAACACGGTACCTGCACATGGTGCCAGATGTTTTATTTAACAGATTTGAAACTAAAAATCAATTTGGTTGTCATTCATTGCCCTTTTGAGGATTTAGCCATAAAATGAATCAGTGAAAACAAGAGGGAGATACATAAGAATCTCTATTTTATGTTAAATATAAAAGGGAATTTTTTTCTAACATAAATCCATAATTGTGATAGGATTATTTTCTATAAATAGTCAATAGGCAGGTACACATATTCATAAACTCATAACAACTCTACTTACTCATAGGGATACTTGATATTTAAAATACCCTGCATAATAAGAATAATATATTCAAATGTTCTTTAAAAGTGTTATCAAATATTTTGATGTGAATGTTTGAAATGATTTACTTATTTCTTTTACATTTACATTTTCAAGCTGGCAAAAATTTTACAAGTTGAGGAGAATGTTTGCAGTTTGCCTATTACTTTTCCTGTCACTAATGGAGATAGCTGATCTAATCACTTTAGAGAATTTATATCATTTATATCAATGCCATTTTTATTTTTTCTATATTATTCTCATGTAGTAAGTAATCCCATGTTGACCTTTACTCATATCCTGCTTCCCCATGAAAGGGCATCCTGTAATCTATAGACATACCTAAAGAGGCCAGGAAGGTTAGGATGTGCTGTCATATACGCAAAATGTCATCAGATAGAGGGTGCCCCAGGGAGAATACAAATCCTTCTTGCTATGGTCAAGCATCTCAATGATGCTTCGTAGGCAATCAAGTACATAGATGCTGGTCTGACCTACCATTGACTTGAGTAGACCGCCTGACGTTTCAAGCTTACTATTTAATCGGCTAAATTCCAGTTATAAGAATGGGTAATTTCTAGGGAAGACTATGGAACACTTTATCTACTTTCCTCACGTTTACCTTACTTTTTTATAGCCTCAGGGGTTTGCTCATGTCCCTTCTTTCTGGAATTCATTTTACCTCCCATGTGGGGGGAAAGCGACACTAATTCCTCCTTTGGAACTTAGAAGGAAGCACTTCTGTGATCCTAAATGCTCTGTAGCATGCAGGCTCCTGTAATAAATCCATTGCACCTGGTCTATCGGCCCCTTCAGCAAACCATGCTGCACTTACCTGTTCTCTTAGTCTAATTATCATGATAGCAGGACTTTCCCCACCTACTGCCTAGGTGTGTCCAGCAATGCTCATATATTTATTCTTTAATCTCTGTGTCACTTCTGTTTTTAACTTTCCTTCTAAATACAAATTTAACAAATGTATCTTGATGGCATTCTTCAAATATTACAAAAAATAGTTAATATCTCCTTAACACAGAGGTATCTCTTACTGAAAAGACTTCTCTCTAGCTGTTCTATGAGGTGATTTTTCAGTTCCGTTAAAGATTTAAGGAACTTGAAACAGGAACATGATGCTCTCTGCAATCTCAGAAAAGCTTGAATATTTTTCCTAGTCTTCTGCTCCTGACACCAACTAGATTGAACATAAAGATTTCCCCTGACAGAGATAAGATATTAAACCTAAACATAAAAACAATGAAGCAAGTTTTCATAAGCTAAATCCATTCCAATAAGAATAATTAAGAATATTTTCTCTCTAAATTTATATGTTGATATTGTCTTTTCATTTTAAAAAATAATGGAGGTAAATGATGGTAGTTTTCTAATGGTTTTTATTTGGAAAAAGAAAATGAGATAATATTAATAAATAAACATCATCTTTAGGTCCTCCCATTTTTGTTGCTGTTACTGCTGAACTAGCCCTGGCCTCTGAGATCTATACTCTAAGAAGGCCTTTTCTAGATCAGATGCTAGAAATCCTAGCATCCTGACCACGAATCTTTGTGGATCCAATCACAGGCACTATAACTAAAATGTTTGTTCAGAAGTAGATCGCAGAGTAATAAATACATGGAAGTGACTAGGAAATAATGCTTTTCAAATAGTTTCGTGCAGTTTAGAGTTGTAATATTTATCTTGTTTTCAAAAGAAAACAGCATCATCGTTTTAGTTCCAAATGAGTAATTTGTGGCATTAAGGCTCACGGGAGGCAAGCTTGCATTCCAGCGCTGCTCAGAGTGAGAGCTCGGATGTCTACGAGGGGGCTTCATCACATTTGCTTTAGACACATTTATGCCTTGCAGCCACTCAGGAGCTCAGAGACAGAAAAGCCACTGTGATTATACGTTGGAGGAGTAATGAAGTCATGTAAAGGAAGGAAAAAAATACTGCGTAGATCACAGTAGCAAATGCACATAAATCCCTTTAAAATATCAGTTAGCAGATATAAGCCTTATACCACTAACAGTCGTATTGCCATCATGAACCTTTTGCAATTACATTTTTTACCCTTTCTAATTCAAGTTTCCTTTATCACTCAGAATGAGTAATTCTCATGTTTTGTATGTACCAAAGAGCAATATGTTGACTAAGACAGTTTCAAAGGAAATTGTAAGATATTTTTGAAGTAGCTCTACTTACTACGTCTGAAAATTCATATATTCATTTTTAATATTATGTATCTTCTATGTTTTTTATCTTTTCTTCCCAAATGTAACATACTGAATATATAACAAATGCATCTTGATTGTACTCTTCAAATATTATAAAAATAGTTATGTTTCTAAGTATTTAGTAGCTATAAGTATTTTTAGTCATTATATATAAAATGAATTATTTCCATTGACTCAGCAGATACCTTTATAACTATGAAATTACTGCTACCATTGTAGTGGTTTAAGTTGAAGAGGTAAAACTTTGAGGAAAATTTCTACCATTTAACGCATAATGAGATTTTTAAAGCATTCTAAGATCAAAGCACAATAAGGCATTTAATAGGCAGAAACTTTGAAAAAGAATCATAGGCACAAACTGAACTCACAGTTTAAGCCAACTGCTTTTCTTAATTAGGTGTTAGACAAAAGCAATGCACAGAAATTTTCTTTAATTAAAACAAAATTATACCTGGTACCTCAGCAATAAATATTGGTTAACTGATCATAAAATTATTTTAAAAACACCAAATATTATCACTTAGTACAGTTATCATTATAACATAATAACCAACTTGTTCCAAATCCCAATTTTATTTGCAGCTTTGGTAAATATGTTCTTTAATAAGTCATCCTGAGACGTATGCTTTGCTCTGGGGCTGTGGCGTTTAGTCAAGTCTCTCTAGCTTCATTTACTGCTCACAGCCTTGCTATTTTTGTACCTCCATCATCCTCAATCAAAGAGCTTATTATAGCATTGCTGAAGTGCTCGAGATAGATTTCCACCCTATGAGAGTCATTTCCTCTTATCAAAATCAGGCTCCTTTTCCCAATCTCTTCCTTTTTCTGAGAATCTCCATTCCACTACTGGGATGGATTAGAGGCAGCGGTTATTAAAATGCAATAGCTTTTCTCCAATTTCTTTGGAATCCTGAAGACAACCCACAGTTTATCTAAAGTCAAGATTTTTAAAATTTAACTCTCTGCATAGTGCTCTGCTGGTTGTATAGTCGTGTGTGAGCCCCCTTAAGGGGCTAACAGTCTAGAAAAAGTAGAATTTTAATTTTTGTAAAATCCATTCAAATGTGATTGAATAAGGAAAGAAAAGTCAAAATAAATTAAGAACATATTTAAAAAAAATAAAGTTAAAGAGATTTTTGTCCACAAACACAAAAGAATTTACTTCATCCCTAAAGTTGGTAATATATATATATATATATATATATATATATATATATATATATCCACCCGGCTGGATCCCGACACCCCGGCAGGGGCAGCGGTCCTAGCCACCCATTTTATCACCCAATCAGCCCCGGACATCTGAAAGAAATTAAAACGGGCAGAAGACAACCCTCAAACCCCTATTCGAGATCTGGTAAAAATGGCCTTTAAAGTCTATAATGGCCGTGAGGATTTGGCAGAATCCAGCCGACAGGCTCGGATGCACCAGAAGGTGGCCCTCCAAACCCAAGCTCTTGTAGCTGCCCTAAGGCCGGCCATCTCCCGTGGATCATAGCATCCACGGGGTCCGCAAAAGGCAACCCCGCCGGGGGCCTGCTTCAAATGCGGAAAAGAAGGCCACTGGGCTCGCCAATGTCCCAATCCCCAACCTCCTTCTAAGCCCTGTCTCAGCTGCGGGCTAATGGGCCACTGGAAGAGTGACTGCCCCACGACTGGCCCTCCCTCAGCATCTCCACGCAGGGGGCAGGCCGACCCAACGGCATTACCGTTCGAACTGCTGGGATTGGCTGACGACTGACGGCGCCCGGACTCGAAGACCCCCATCACCCTCGTCGAGCCCAGGGTTACCCTACAGGTAGCTGGTAAGTCCATCTCATTTCTGGTGGACACAGGGGCTACCTATTCGGTCCTGCCTACTTATTCCGGGCCAGTTTCTCCTTCCCAGATCTCGGTCATGGGTATTGATGGCAAACCATCCTTCCCACTCCAGACCTGTCCACTCCCATGTCATTTCGAAGGACTCCCTTTTACTCATTCCTTCTTAGTCATTACCATCCTGCCCAGTTCCCTTGCTAGGCCGAGATGTCCTTTTCCACTTAGGGACCTCCCTCCAGCTGGTTAGACTTGACCCTAAGGTCCCCTCCTCCCAACTCCTGCTTCCTCTTCTCGGCGTGTCTCTAGAACCCTCCCCCTCCTATCCCCCTCTTCCAATCACACCGAATCCAATCAATCCCCAAGTCTGGGATACTTCTAAGCCCATAATAGCAACACATCATTCCCCCATTCTCATCCGCCTAAAGGACCCCTCCAAATTTCCATCAAGGCCCCAATTTCCCATCTCTGAGACTCACCTTAGGGGCCTACAACTTATTATCACCAGACTCCTAAACCAGGGACTTCTTATCCCCACTGACTCTCCCTGCAACACCCCTATCCTGCCTGTCCGTAAGGCCTCTGGGGATTATCACCTGGTCCAGGACCTCTGACTAATCAATGAGGGCATAATTCCTCTCCACCCAGTAGTACCAAACCCATACACCTTGCTCTCCCATATCCCCCATCCACAACCCACTTTACGGTTCTGGATCTCAAAGATGCCTTTTTCACTATCCCCCTTCATCCCGACTCCTATTTCCTCTTCGCCTTTACCTGGACGGATCTGGATACTCATACTTCCAGTCAGCTCACCTGAACAGTTCTTCCCCAGGGCTTCCGTGACAGTCCTCACCTCTTCGGTCAGGCGCTGGCACGGGACCTCACTTCCTGCTCCCTTACCCCCAGCACACTCCTTCAATATGTAGATGACCTCCTTCTTTGTAGCCCATCTCTCAGCCTCTCAAGACAACATACTGCAGATCTCCTCAATTACCTTGGCTCTCGCGGTTATCGGGTCTCCCCAGCCAAGGCTCAGTTATCTGTATCTTCTGTAACCTACCTGGGGCTCCACCTTACCCCTACCACAAAAGGTCTAACAGCCGACTGCACCCGGATTATCCGTGAACTCCAGCCTCCGGAAACAGCGGAACAAATTCTCTCCTTTTTGGACCTTATAGGATTTTTCCGACACTGGATCCCTAACTTTGCCCTCCTCGCTAAACCCTTATATCTGGCTGCTAAAGAAACCCCTCAAGGACCCCTCACCTCTCCTTCCGCCGTTCGACAGGCCTTTCTCACCCTCCGTAACTCTCTGATGTCTTCTCCTCCCCTTTCTCTGCCCAACCCAAAACGACCTTTTCACCTTTTTGTGGATGAACGGGCCGGAATAGCCACTGGACTCCTTGCCCAGCCTGTAGGGCCTTCCTACCGCCCCGTGGCTTACCTCTCCAAACAGCTGGACTCAACCATTCGGGGATGGCAACCATGCCTTCGGGGCTCTAGCAGCGGCAGCCGAACTGACCAAACAAACACTCAAACTGACTCTGGCCCACCCACTAACCGTGTTTTCCTCCCACCGGCTGGTCGACCTCCTAGGCCACAACTCTCTCTCCCTCCTGGGCCCCTCCCGCATCCAGGAGTTCCACCTACTATTCATTGAAAACCCAGCTATTTCTCTTGATCTCTCCCCTCGCCTGAACCCGGCTTCCCTCCAGCCTCCTTGATTCAAAAAATCTCACCATCTGTTACGGCAGCCGCCCAAATCTAGCTGATACTGGGTTTCTTTGCAACTCATCCCTCACGGTAAACACATCAGTTGAAGCACCACCAGGCATGTTTTGGTGGTGCAATGGTTCCCTCACAAAAGAGATCAATTCTTCCTCCCCCTTCCCATGTATCCCCGTTACTCTCGTCCCACAATTCACACTGTATAGCCAAGCCGAATTTTCCTCGCTAATCACGCCGCCCTTTACCCGACGAAAAAGGGCCAGCTTTCTCCCTATAGTCGCAGGCATTTCCCTCGCCTCCTCTCTCGTTGCTGCGGGCATCGGGGGAGGAGCCATAACACACAGTGTCTCAACATCCCGTGACCTAGAACAGAAGCTCCAGCTAGCCATCGAGGCTTCTGCCGCCTCCATCTCCTCTGTCCGGCGCCAAATCACCCCCATAGCCCAAGTCGCTCTCCAGAATCGACGAGCCCTGGATCTCCTGACGGCCGACAAAGGAGGTACCTGCCTCTTCCTACAGGAGGAATGCTGCTATTACATCAATGCAACAGGACTCGTCAAAAACAACGTAAAAGCCCTCCATCACTTAAGAGAAGAACTCCAACGCAAACACCAACAGTCCGCCTCCCCAGTTCCCGATTGGTGGCGATCCACCCTCTATACCTGGCTAACACCAATCTTAGGCCCCTTAATTCTCATCTGTATCTTGCTCACGTTTGCTCCCTGTTTTCTTAGCTTCCTTCACAGGCGCATGGAGGAAGTCTCTCGGGTGGACACAAACCAAACGCTCCTCGGTTCTTACACCTTGCTTCCTACAGAACCCCTCACTGGTCTCCCCTAAGCCTCGGACCTCTGGTCGCCCGACTCCCCTTTCGACGCCCCCATTCAGCATGAAGTAGCCAGAGATCAGAACACCGCCCCATTACACCAAAGATGTCGGGATGTAAGGCCAACTGGCCCGAGGCAGGGGAAAACAATCAGATTCACAGTTTGCATCAGACCGAAATTCCCCGGACCACCCAGTTCCAGAAACTGCCCTGGAGACATTCCGGACCACCCAGTTCCAGGAACTGACCTGGGGACTTTGAACCCAGCCCAGCCTTCCCGCCTTTCGAGGGGCGGGACTAACGGTCCCCCAATATACCCGAAAAGACCACCAAATAAGGAATACCTCCCAGATTCACCACACCCTTTTCCCTTCTTCCCTTATAAAATCTTGCCCAACCCTCACCCGGGTGCGACTTCTCTGGCCCCTTTCTCTCGGACCAGTGAACCTCGCCCGGGAGCGCTCCCCAGTAAAGCTCACTTGAAGCGTTCCTCTGTTTCGAGGTGCCATTTGTTAAGATCCGACCTTACATTGACAATTGTAGTTGTTTTTTTTTTTTTTTTTTTTATCTTCAAGAGTTTCACTGTCCTGGCATATAGTAAACTTAGCCGAGGCTTGAAAAAGGAAATGAGTGCCAGGAAGGGAGAAACAGTGTTTTGTATCTGGTAAATATTTAAGACTCTGATTAATAAGTTATATTTTCTGAAGTTTTTTGCTGGTCTCCCAGCGTTACATCCTCTTCTCCCCCTCCTAATACTGAGTGACCAGAAAGGAAACCTTGGTAGCTGCATTTACCCCCCTTAAATTTTTTAGTTTAGCCTATGAATTTTTATTGTAGAATGATTGGAAAGTTTTTTATTCTCCACTAACATTATGCCCTGAGGAAACAACTCTCCCCAAATCCCATCACTGATAATTGGATTTGATAATACAGATGACCGAAAACCAACAATAGGTTAAATACAAGTGTCATAAAAATGCTCTGCAAAAATAGGTTGGTAGAATCCTAACTTCCAAAAGGCTTTGAAAGTCTAAAAATTAATTAACTATAAATAAATGTCTCTAGTTTTGAATCAGAAGCAACCCTAAATTGATGTAGAGATAATAAAGAAATTATAAAGAGAATTGAGGCAACAGAGACATCATTAATTTTTGAGGAAAATGGTAAATCAAAGGCATTGTAACAGCTACTGGGGAGAAGGAAAGTGTTCAGTAGCTAGGCTTCTTGTTTCCAAGTGATAGCTGACATGTTTTTGTTTTTTAATTTTATTTATTTATTTATTTATGGCTGTGTTGGGTCTTCGTTTCTGTGCGAGGGCTTTCTCTAGTTGCGGCAAGTGGGGGCCACTCCTCATCGCGGTGCACGGGCCTCTCACTATCGCGGCCTCTCTTGCTGCAGAGCACAGGCTCCAGACGCGCAGGCTCAGTAATTTTGGCTCACGGGGCTAGTTGCTCCGCGGCATGTGGGATCTTCCCAGACCAGGGCTTGAACCCATATCCCCTGCATTGGCAGGCAGATTCTCAACCACTGCGCCACCAGGGAAGCCCTGACATGTATTTTTGATTAAGGATGAATTGAGTTGTATCATTGTGTTGGATCATTAACTATTAGTTGAGAACCTACTATGTACCAGGATTTCTAGTATGTACTGGAATACTGCAGGGAAGTAAAAATAAATGTCTTTGTTCTAAGAGTTTTTAGACTTTATTATTAAAGATATGTATTAAATGATGGCATAAACATGATAATATTCTAATATGGAAATATACTTAAGAAATATACATAGTATTATAAGAAATAAAAATGGGAGAAATAATAAAGTCTATGAATCAGGAAAAATCACTCAATGGAGAAAACATTTAAGGTGAACCTTGCAGGGCACTCCATGAATCACATGTTATTAGATGTCACCCTGAAATAAGGCTTATGATTATATAATTCTGATCTGCATTTCTACCAAAATCTAAAGTTAATCACTTATGAGAGCCTATGGCATCTAGGTGGTGCC
Organism: Delphinapterus leucas; assembly: GCF_059928025.1. Taxonomy (NCBI): domain Eukaryota; kingdom Metazoa; phylum Chordata; class Mammalia; order Artiodactyla; family Monodontidae; genus Delphinapterus; species Delphinapterus leucas. The sequence goes on from NC_143132.1 coordinate 33,304,941, forward strand.
AGTTTAGTTATCTCCTAAGCAGACAAGTTTGTTAAACTTCCATCCTGTGGTTAATCTTCCCTCACTGAACTCTGAAGACACCATTTCCTTCTGTTCAATAATGATGTTTGTTAGCTCTGAGCTCTGAAATCTCTCTGCCTTTAAAGGAGATTAAGTAAAATTAATTACTTTTTCTGCTCCCATGTGTAAAACAGAAAAAAGAAAACTTTCCCCTGCTCCATCATCCTCATATTCATGGCTGTCTTTACCTGTCTATCTACTGGCCTGTCTGCCTATCTATCATCTATCTGTCTACTACCTACTTATCTACTTACCTATTAGGGAGGTGGGGCGAGATGTAAAGGTGGGAGATGGAGTCAATAGGAAAGAAAGATGACAACTAGCCAAGCCAATAAAGCATATATCATTGAAAAATGGAGACTTGACTCCACCCCCATGCCACACAGTTATGCAGATATTTCTGGCCTTTTAATCCATGCTATGTTCCTATATGCTTGTTTCCAAGATCAAATGATATCTTTTCTGTAGTGCACCATATTGCTTACCAAGGTAAGGCAGTGTTAGAGTCTAGAAAAGTGTGGCTTAAATAAATGTAAAGGTTTGCACTTCTGATTCATTTCATTTTAATTCTCAGAGAACAGCCTCTTACATATTCCACTTATATTTATATGCAATTTTGTAAATCACCCACGTGAGTAAAGAATGTAATCCTCTGTTTAAATGAAATAGCAGTGTTGGTAGAACCAACAGGGTCTAGGACTCAATATAAGAAAAGCACGCTAGAAGGCAAGTAAGAAGGGAAGGAGACATGATGGCAGCCCAGCCCACATACTCTTCAATTTCAGCCTATATTGTAAGTTCTTGACTTTTTTCAGAAATAAGATTTTTCTCATTTTCAGATACAAATGATGCTCTTCAGGAAAACTGTGTTCATTTTGGTATGATGAGCAGTGTTCATCACTAATCCACATATCCTGAGGCTGAGTATAAGTTAAGGATTCCATTATTATAACAGTCTTCTTGTGCTATTCTTTGCTAACACTATAATCTTTTTGTATCCTTATCCCATTGACACTTTTGTTGGCACATTATCAGCAATAGGGAGTTTTCATCGTAATCATGTCATATGTTGATAGGAATTTCTAAAGATAGCCTTATTGATCCATCATATGAACTAAAACCTTAGGAAGCAGAGAAGATAGAACTTCTATTGGACTATAGTTATTTTAAATATAGACAGAGAAGGCAGATTTTTATCTTTCTTAAACACTTCCACTGTCTTAACACAATAATTTAAATCTTGTGTAATGACATAAAATTTCTTAGTCTCTAAATGATGAAAAAAACCCAACATAAGTACAATCTTTGAATGTATATATGCTATGAGAAATGATACACATTTCTTCTTCTTGCAATGCAGCTATGCAGAAACAAAGGTTATTATGTTAGAGAAGATAAGAAAAAGGAAAAATATGAAAAGGAGTAAAAACCAAATTAAATTTGACAATGCTGTCAAACTAGCTTTGGGTGCACTCATGCCTTTCATTATATATAATCAATTCTATGTCAGAATCTCATCACCACCAGTGGATGAATTCCCATAACTTACTGACAGGTAACACTGCTTTCAGGCTTTTCTCACTTCTACTCTTCTTGTTTTTATTTAGGGAACTAATCTTTTATTACAGACATTGTCTGCTTTAGGTTATTCTCCTATTAAAGAATATTTAATCCGTTACAATCAAAACAGAAATATCAAATGGAAACCAACTCTTAATACTTAACTGATATTTTGAATTTATTTCCTCATATACTTAAGGTTTCTTACATACTTTGCTTATTCTTTTCTATTATGCTTCAGCGGTATCTTCTTCATCTTCTCCTCTCTTTAGGGTAAATATATGCACTTTCCCTTTTCTGGCTCAACAGTCACTGAAACAAAATATTAATATTGATGGCTGTAGTACAGATGAGGATTTTTACTTTCAAAACCAGCATTGTGCTTATATATGTTGCATGCACAGTGAAAACTAAATACATGGTAAAATGAGAAAGGTTCAAAACATTCATTTCTCCACTTTCAATAAATAATCATTAGACCATACTATGTGTCAGACGTTGTACAGGTCATGATTTAAGGTTCTGAATTTGGACACTTAATTTGAAAACAAATTTGGCTTATTGATTAGCACATATCAAAATGATCCATTGTAAGGTGGACCAAATATAAACTTTAGCTAAGCTCTACTGCTACTTATGTTGACTTCAATTAATCTGTTAAGAAATAAATATTGTGTGCTAAGTTTTGTCTTAGTATATGTATTGAGCTTGACTAGAGGGGAGGACAGATGGACTAGATAAAGAAAATGACATTAAAAGATAAGTGGAAGAAAGTCAGAAATAAAGAAATAAATAAAGGAAGGAACAGAGGAGGAAGGAAGGAAGAAGGAAAGAAGAAAGATGAAAGCCGTCTGGTCTATCCTCTGAAATATTTAAAATCTAATCAGTTACCTAAGCGTGAGCTAGGCAAGTGCAGAGACATACAACTAAATGGGTGTTTGCAGCTTTCCAATGCTACCCAGCTTCTCTACAGAGACTTAACCAAAGTGAGTTTTCAACACAAGCCAACAGAGAAAGTTCAGACGAGCCCAGAGTTACCGCTGGCTTCTTCCATAAGGAAAGAGTCACGCTAGCACTGAAGAGTTTACCTACTAACATGTTAACAATTCCCTGCTGGGTCACATTTACGTACTCTGAAGTTCCAGTCTTACTGAGTCATTCGGGATACTAGAAAAAATTACAAGTTGATATTTTGTTAAATTTTAGAACATATGTATGGATGATATTGCTTTGGGAAATGTTCTTTTCTTTTCCCTCTTGAAGTATCATGGTGTATTTGGGTTATAAATTAGCCATTGGTAGAAGTAAAATGTTTCAATTAATAGATATAATTGATGAAAACATTTAAACAGCATATTTTTAGTTTTTAATTTTTTAGCTTGTACTCTTTCATTTTTTAAATTAAAGTATAGTTAGTTTACAATGTTCTCTGTTAATCTCAAGTGTACAGCGAAGTGATTCAGTTATATATATATACATACTATATATATAATATATATATTCTTATTCAGATTCTTTTCCATTATAGGTTATTACAAGATATTGAGTATGGTTCCCTGTGCTACATAGTAGTTCCTTGTTGTTTAAATGGACTTTCTAAATGCCTTGTTTCAGAATGGAATAGTGGGAAATCTGAACTTTGTAGACATGCAAATACATATTCAAATATTAACCCATCACATAATTTGGGGACTAATTAATTAGATTCATTAACCTGTTTGATACTCATTTTCCCCATCAGCAGAATTCAAGTCATATTATTCTTTCTTAGAATTATTTTGTGAATTGAATAAAGTAGCATTTATACCACTTGTGAAACACTTAACACAGGGCTTGAAAAATGGAGGTGCTGAAGGAATGGTCGTTGATTGATCATAATGATGAAAACGACAATAACGAAGATGATAAAGCCTGGCATTAACGATATTCAATACATACTAGCATGCTTTATTTGGAAAATATCACATTTGACTTAATGCAACATTATAAAGTGTTGCAAGTAGGAGCCATGCCTGAGGTCAATTTCAGAAGTGTGGTGAGTAGGTTTTGAATTCAAGCAATGAAATGACATTATGGGGGAGAAATTACACGTTAACATATGAATTACACTGAAAATAAATTCCATCCAAGTGGTGAGTAGAGGGAGGCAGGGAGGGAGGGAGAGACTCAGAAACTGAAAGAAAGAGACATAAATGAAATAGGCAATGATATAAAGAACAGTTGCTAAGGTGATTTAACTAATTCCCCTAGACAACGTTTTACTTTGGTTTAGCACCTTTTTAATGAACCAGAAATTTGTCCTGTGGAATCTTAAGATATCAGTAATTACTTGATTATATAGAAGAGAGAAATACAGAAAATTGTAATGATAATTTGGTAATATATAAATGAACTGTCTTGGAAAAGTCTTGGTGACATTTAATGATTAACAAAATACACTTAAACCACTTTACATGAATACTCAAGAGTGCCTTCAAAAGAAGATGTTCATTTTCTCTCATCTTCTAAGCTTTATGGCTCTTTGATGATATATTAGCTGTAATACATAAAGTTATCTTTAAGACAGGTCTGTTGTCCTGTGAGAATAAGCTTCCCTAAAGGAAATGCCACAGATCATATGTCATGATATTAAGAGCTTACTTTATGAAAGCTTGGCAAAAGTATATAAGAAATGTGTGCTCCCCTCTTAAATAAAATAGGAGGTGTTCATTTTAATGTAGGAAATAAACCAGGCCTGCATTTCAGACTGTGGAAATAAGACAGAAAGGATTTTTCTATCCTTTATATTTTATAAGTTCTTTTTTTAAAGTAGAATATTTTGGTAGACATATAGAATTATTACCTTACTAAAATGTCTCAAAAATCCTGACCTAAAAGGACTTCAGAAGGTGGAATAATTTTTTAATATCTTTTAGGAGAATTTTACACTTTAAATTATAAGGAAAAGCCATTCTTCAGCTTTACATTTTAGTGATGTGAAAGCTGGTTATTTGGCACCTCCCTCTTCTCTCTCTCTGTCTTACACACACACACACACACACACACACACACACCCTGTCATCTGTGCATATCTGATGCTACTATACTACATTATTGCAAATATAGTACAACTATATAAATACACATGTGTATATTTGTGCTTGTGTTTGTACTTTTTCTTTGTTATAGCACTCTCAAGAATAATTTACTAGAATGCATTTCCTACTTCTGATAAGACTATTCCATAATAGTTCTGTTATTAAAATAAAAAATATTATAAAATTATTAACAAGGTATCCAAAGGATTATGCTTTAACTTTGAAGTAATAAAATTTGATTTAGGTGACCTTTTTAAAAAGTTATTGCTTTCCTTTTAAAATACTTTTTGGATCGTAATTTGATAGTGCAAATTGGGAAATAGTATCCTTAACTATAAAGAAAATTACCAAAAGGGAACAAAGTTATCTAAGTTTAAAAGTTTTAAGAATAACTTAAAGTTAAATGTATAAAATTTTTCAGATTAAATTTTCTTCAATTGACATTTGAAGTACTTAATGAATTTAAAAAGTATAAATATTGAGTGATGCAACCTGCTGGAATGAGCTTATTCTTTAGGTTTTTTTTGTTTTTTTTTTTTGTGGTACGTGGGCCTCTCACTGTTGTGTCCTCTCCCGTTGCAGAGCACAGGCTCCGGACGCGCAGGCTCAGCAGCCATGGCTCACGGGCCCAGGCGCTCTGCAGCATGTGGGATCTTCCCGGACCCGGGCACGAACCCGTGTCCCCTGCATCAGCAGGCAGACTCTCAACCACTGCACCACCAGGGAAGCCCACTTTAGGTTTTTTGATATCTGAGTTCCCTCTTATAATATGAATATTTTATTGCCACAATTTAATTGACTTTTTTTCTTATATTTTTATGTGATGCTTATAATAAAATAGAATTTTGATTAATATTATTAATACTACGTGAGGATCCATTGCTTACAAGATATTGTCCTAGGAATAGAACAAAATGAAAGAGATATGTTTTATTATATTAAAGGGTGTATGATATAATAATTAAACTGTAAATGTTGTTCTTGTACTCAGCAACTGTAACTCATCTATTTCCTCAGCATTTTGTTATATATTCTACTTCACAAATCTGCTTTTTCTGTTTGATTTTCACCATTTCTATAATATCCAATACTAATTTATTTAAGATAAATAATCTTGCCTTTTATTAGCCTTTTGTTGGTGGTGAATACTGGATTAATATAAAAATAATTGAAGATGTACAGTAACATATAAGATTTATATTACATATATTTATTCTATTTAGGGAAATATTTTTATCCATGTGTTTACATCCATTTATTTTAAAATTACACAAACATTTTAACAAAAATGTTACTATTTTGATAACGGTGGAATCCATCTTAAATGAGAACATTGATACAAATAAGTAGAAATCAAAACACTGCAAATAACCTATAAGGTAAACCACTATCTTTAAAATCTCTAATAAATAATACCCATGTCAATATGTTTTAATTCTATTCGTTGTTAGTGTATTTTTTTGGAACATTTATGAAGTTTGACCAAGTTTTCATTCAGTAAGCACAAATTTGTTGCATGCAAATATGTTAAGTATCATGCTAGACATTGAATAATATGAGGATTAAAATACAACCTTGTCATCAAGGAATTCACAAGAGAGTAAAAAGGATTGTCAACAAACAAGCTACTACAATATTAAATAGCACAATATAAGATACACAGTGGGGCTTCCCTGGTGGCACAGTGGTTGAGAGTCCACCTGCCGATGCAGGGGACACGGGTTCATGCCCGGGTCCGGGAAGATCCCACCTGCCGCGGAGCGGCTGGGCCCGTGAGCCATGGCCGCTGAGCCTGCGCGTCCGGAGCCTGTGCTCTGCAACGGGAGAGGCCACAACAGTGAGAGGCCAGCGTACCGCAAAAAAAAAAAAAAAGATACCCAGTGGATGAATTTTGGAAGAGAGAAATCAGTCCTTGGTGGAGGTCTGAGGGAGGGTCCTAGCATTTTGCAGGGGGTGGAGGCATTAAAATGAGTTCTGCAAGATACATGCGAGCCAATAAGGTAAAAGAACACTGTTGGGAAGGGGAGACAGAGCAATAAGGGAGAGTAACATGCCTACAGATCCTGAATAAAGGAAAAGAGGACACTGGAATGGGAATTGTGCTAAAATTAAATAATGTTCAAGTGAAGGTCATTTTATGATCCTTTGAAGTTTACCCTGAAAACAATGCAGAACCTCTGAAAGATTGCAACAAGGACATGATATCCAGGTTGAAGTTCTAGAAAAGTCGTCAGCAATACCCATAGTGATGTATACCCATACTCATGTATGTCAGTCTATGTTAGTAACACTTAAATTTTTTGTTAGAAATATGCTTTCCTTGTTGGATGTTTTGGAAAAAAGAAAAATACATTGCTTTGAATTGTAGCGTTTTCTACACTGTAGTAAAATATAAGCTTCCTGAGGATGGAGGCCATAACTTTTATTCCTCACAGAGTATTTTACAAAATAAAATATTAATGACCAGGTTTTGAGTTGATTGACAGTCACCATTGTTTGGGGATGTTAGGATGCATGCCAGATAACATGGAATGCAGTTTTAATATGAAATAGCCTCTCTTTGTGAATGCTGCTGCTCTTTTCCTTAGCAAAGATCGGTTTCACTGAATTCTATTTTAATCTTTAAAGTAAACCTAAAGAAACATTAATTATAGGTATCTCAGGTAGATAAGAAGATGAATTGACTTTTCTGCTTCCACATACCAGTATCTCAGTGGTAAAATAAAGAATTTTTCCCCTTGTCTCTTTTAAAGGGGATTGTTTTGTAGAAATCCAATGCTACCAAGAAATTGGTAGTGTTTATTGCTTGGCTTTAATGGAAATTACATTTTATGGGGAATTGAGATTGATTATCCTTATCTTGACAAGTGAAGATTGAGGGTGTATACTATGGAATAGTGTACTGTCTCAACAGCAAAGGGGAAATGTTTAACATCTTAGTTACTAAGTTTTTAAGACCAGGATTATACAAAGGGTCTATTTAATGCAACCATTTCTAATTTTCAAATTAATGCTATTTAAATTCTATATATTTACTGGTCTGTTTTCCTAAGGGCAACAAAAAGGGCCCATTTTATTGATTCAAAAAATCTGGTTTGGTCTCAATTTTATTTATCTATCAAGAATAATAAGAAACATGGGATATAGTTATGATTATTATGTGAAACCTAACCATGTAGTTCCCTAACACCAGGTGTAGGAAAGTAGTAAGGAATTTATAATAATATTGGTCTCTCTCTGTAAATCATATTTCTCAAATGTCACCCACAACCTATTTTACTAGAAATTAGTAATAAGAAAGAATACATTTTCAAATAATATAAATTATAGTCTTAGCAATGTAGTTTCTATGAAATATAAATTTCAAGTTCCATTATATTGTAATTTAGTTTATAAAACCACTGTGGATCCCAAGTATTATTCATTGTCTCAATGTCAATGACTTAAAAAGATGGTTAAATGTAACCAAGACCCAGTTATAAAATAAATCAGTTCTGAGGATATAATGTACAACATGGTGACTATAGTCACCATTTTATGGTGACTTCCCAAACTCATTTTATGGGCTTATGCATTTTATCCTTTATTCGAGTAATCAGCTCAGAGCCTGATTACTCCTTACTTTCATTTATGAATCTGAATAAATGTATTACTGAATCTGTAATACATAGTACTATATTGTATGTTTGAAAGTTGCTGAGAGAGTAGATCTTCAAATTTCTCAACATAAAAAATATTGTAACTATATGAGTAAAAGGTGTTAACTAAACTTATTGTGGTAATAATTTCACAATATATACATATATCAAATCATTATGTTGTATATGCCAATACAATATTATATGTCAACTGTATCTCAGTAAAACTGAAAAAAAAACTTTACAAATAATGAAGAACTGAGAATTCTATCTTAATCCTAATTTGGAAGCCAGATTTTAAGGATTTATGAGAGTATATAAATACATATTTGATGATATACCTGCTGAATCTCATTTTATTGTCTCATTGTTTCACTGTCAAGACCACTAGGGAATAAATATAATACAAAACTCTGTAGAATGTAATTGAGTTAATATTGAATGGACTGGTGTATAGATTTTATGATCTAGAGGCACAGGAAAAGGCTCACTTTTCTGAAGATATTTTCATACCGTCACTTGATATTTCACTGCTCAGGAGTCATTTCTTGCATTCTAAGAAATGTTTTCAGCTGGACCATAAATACCCTCAGAGGAGGCAACCTTTTCATTTTGTAACCATTTAATGACTTTATTTAGTTGTATTTAGTTATTGACTTGCATTCCAGCTGAACACTAATATCTAACACAGTGTATTTTGACACAGGGGAGATCAGTAAGCTGGAAGCATTAAACATTGCCCAAAGAGGGTTCCCCTGGTTAGACACTGTGTACCCAAAATGTAGCCAGAAAGAGCTATCCCACCTAGAGGGAATGAAAACAAGGGTCAATGAGGTAGGTCAGGAGTGTAGAAGAGGAATACTGATTACCTGGGTTTATTTCATGATTTTTGCCTAAGGCAGGATTTGACCTCAGGTAGCAGTAAGTATGTTCCCATCAGTGTTGCACTAGAAGTAATCTACAACATTCAGTTAATTTGCTTCACCAACTGAGCAAGACTTGTTCCTTAGTTATCATTGTAAATATAACATCTGAATGTATAACACATAGGGTCTCAGAGAAAACTGAACCTGTGGGAAATCGTTTGACTTAATAGCATTTTATCTGGAAGATCAATGTACAAATCTCTTTGAATTTAAATTATTGACCATCTTTACATTATTAAATATTTATACATTGTCTGAAGGAGAAGATTTACTGACCATTTATACAATTCAAACTAAAGATAATTGCATTATACAATAGGATACACGTTAGTTTTTTAAAGTCTTTTATGTGAAATAGATATGTATTTTTGAAATAGAAGAACCTGTATTTGTAACTATTTTACTATGCAATGGCAGCGTGAAATCCAATTTATTTAGAAGTGTATTATTAAATAATATATTAACTAATATTAAATTTAACTAATTTAATATTAATTTTTTGATTTTGAAAAGGAACAGAAAAATGCATGCTGTCTTTCACAGAACTTCAAAGCGAATTTTTCACAATGCTATTTTTTAATTGTAGTTTACAAACAATTTTAAGTTGTAATGTTGATGACAGAGTTTTAATAGATCGGCATGCTGTATAGATGTAGGTGTGTTGCATTTGTATATTGTGAAAAGAAATAGCAAAACTAGAATTTTCATGCAATAAATAGAATTGTCTAAATTTAACGTAGTACAAGTGTTATTTCAAACTTTACCTGTGCATAGAATGAACTCAAAGAATACCTGTTGAATCAAAGTATATATAATTTCTAGGTGAAAGTATTTTATCTAGATTTTGCTTCACATGAGCTATCAATACTAGATAATATCTAGATATATAATATAGATATAGATATATAATATAGATATATATAATATAGATATATAATACTAGATATATAATAATAATAATATAATAATTAAAGCACTAACATTAGAATTGTATAACAGAAAGGGAGTATGTGATTTCACCATTATTGTCAGAGTTTATGGGCTTATGCATTTTATCCTTTATTCGCGTAATCAGCTCAGAGCCTGATTACTCCTTACTTTCATTTATGAATCTGAATAAATGTATTACTGACCCTGTAGCTATCACACATTTGACTTTATCCATCACCACTGCTAATGATTATTTGGCTTTGAGGATTAAGTAAGTATACTCCCTTCAGCATGCCCTTTCCTGTATTTTGTGAATGCAATCCTTTATTTCTTTGATGTTTTCAAAGCAACTGAATAATCTCATGCTGAGTGTAAAGTAACTGAAGGTAAAGAATATTTCAAGATATGTGAACTAAAAGGTGGGATATGGATGACGAATAATGTTTCTTGTTAATTATGTATCTAGATCATCCCTATTTACAACCATTCTGCTCTAAGAAATTTTGTGAGATAAAAGATTCTTATAATTTTTAATAGAATCCCAAAAAAGATTTCTAACAAAACTTATATATGGCTTACTATAAATCACTACACATCAATGATATCAATATAATGGCTAATCTTTTTCATGTAGAAAGCAACATTGAAATTAAGCAAGCAATAGCAATATGTAAAATGTAGTATTTGCAGCAAGTAGTGGAGAACAACCAACAGATTTCATCAGGCAGACCCAGATAGAGATTCCAATTGTACTCGTTTGGGTCAGTTTGGGAAAGGTGTTTAATCTTGAAACTTCAGTGTCTTCTGTATAATGAAGACAATCATGCTAACCTTGCAAGTTGCTATAAGGAGTAAATACCACAATATACACAAAGCACCTGGACAGTGCCTGGCACATAGTAGGTGCTTATGGAATGGCTGCTTTCTCACTTCCTCTTTTTCAATCTTAACCTGGCGAGTCCAACATTTTTCAGTATTTTAAGTCTATATTTAGATGTGTCATTTTGTAGTTATTTTCCTTCTTTCACTGGGAGGCTGAGCATATTTGTTGACATTAAAGGGACTATACACTCTCTCATTTTTGAGCATGGGTTCCAAGGGATCTCAAAACAAGAACTGTAACATTTGCCTCAACTGTTGTAATAGATTCAAAAACTGCCATTTTAAGAGGGTTGTGAGATACTGAACTACAAAACTTGAACTCTGCGATTCCTTGGTTTCTTTTATTTTTGCATCCTCCCCCAGATCTTGGCAGCTATATTTATTTATCATTGCAATCTCCTTAGAAACCTGATCTAAATTTATTCCATACAGAGGCTTTCCCTGAATAAACAAATCTTACTATAAGTGCTCTTTTTCTCTGCATTTTTTAGTAATTATGCTAAGATACTAGAATAACACATATATTTGAACTCTAGAATTTGATTTTTGCTAATTTTGAAAAGGATTAGGATGATATTACTTTCTTTTACATATTAAGAAAGGGTTTGCGAAGTAGATTAAGAATCTGAGTAAGATATTTTTGTGGGTGAGGGAGATATTCAAATCACAACAGAAAATATATTTCAAATATTTAAAAAAATTTTAGAATCATTCTGAATATAATTGTTTGCTAATTAGACACAATATCTGTTCATAAATATAATTTTAGCCAATATGTTGGCAACTCTACATGGCTACATAGTTTAAGATATTGTAAGTAACTGGAAAAAATAAGGCTGTTTTCTTTATAAGTATCTTTTATTTAAACATTTCATTAATATTGAGAATGTGCATTCAAATTGTTTCCTATTGGTAAATTTCAGTGTATTAATTTCTACTTAGTTGGCAACTTTTTGTTTAATTTGCTCTTCTTCTGGCCCTGTAAATATTCTAATATTTTAAAAAACTTATATTCTATACCTTAAAAATAAAATCCTGGAAACTAAATAATTTAAGTAGAAAACTCATTTTCCTCCACTGACATCTTTGGTTCTGTCCCAATCCCATGGTCTCAGCACATGGTCTCAAATATTGCTGACAAACTTATTTGGAGCAGCATTTCAACATATTTTTGTATAATTGTTCCTCATTGCAATTCTTCATTGAAATCTAATATTTCATTTCTAAATTGAAGGCACAATCATCCACCCAATTGCCTACAGTATGTTCAGATACCCTCAGAACCATTCTTATTTTTTTCTATCTTCCTTACCACCTACATAAAGCCAGATAATGAGCCCTATATACCTTAGAAAGACTTTCTTCATTTTATGCCTGCTAACAAAAATTGGCTCAGGATATTATATGTTTTTATTATAGCTATCATAGCTGTATCTCAAATGGTATCTGTACTTCTAGTTGCTTCTCATCTCCACATCAGTCTCCAGTTTTTTATCATCAACAAAATTTTCTAATTCTTATTCTGCTTCACTGAAAGCATATGTTGGATTTTTGGGTAATGTTTGCATAAGAATAATATCTAGAAGTCTAAGCATATTGTGCAAAAAAATTATCTTCTAATTTCCAACTATTTGCTCTAAATCCATCTATCACCACAGCATCTGTCCATCACTTTTTCCAACTGCATGCTTTATGTTTTAGTCATAATGGCCCGACTATTCACTGGAAATGACATTGTATTTCATTGTACTATATGTGTATACAGATACATAATTGACATGTACAACTTTAAAATGTATATAATTTCATGTGCCTGGATTTTTATTTAAACTTACTTTTCTTAAAATGTTTAGCTAGTATTTTAAAGTATGACTCATATTCCACCAGGTTCTGTTAAAAACTCACAACCCCTCTTACTCAGTATAGGCTAAGTAATAATTACTCTGGATTCCCAAAGTACTTTATACCTACATTACACTTCCAACATATTTGTCAATTTATTTATGAATTTCCTTGACTCAGCTGAGGTCTTAACTCAACATCTTCACCTTGAGGAGATTCCGGTACAAAACTAGTCAATAAATGTTGAATGAATGAATATAAAATTGCCTAACCATTCTATAAAAAACACCAATAAAAGGTGAAAAATGATAATGACACTATAAGAAAGACACAAAATCAGTGAGTCATGGATTTTTAAAAAATTTCCCTTTAGAAATACCGTAGTACAGTACTTACCCTTTAAATAACTAGAATCAGAGTAAAAACTTCATTAAATAAGAGATGATACCTCTAATAGCCCTAAGCTTTTAAGTTTTGCAGTTTGTAAGAGGGTAATTAATTAATTAGAAATATCCTATGAACTTCTGTGTAATTATTTGTCTTTTTTAACATCAAAGTGACTAATTCACGTTCCTTGTTAAAATGTTAAAAATTTATAACCATTTAGAAAATAAAACTTCCATAGTTCTGTCACCCACATTTCACAGTTACTGTATTTCATTTACTTGTTTCCTGTTTATTTTGAATTATAATCAATAAAATTTTAATCAGTTGTTTTCACATATTAAGGAATAATATTATTAAATACATTAAGTAACCAACATCATTAACTATTTTTTTTTGGACAGACAACTAGACTGCATTAAATGTATGTAAGTAAAATGAAAGATTCTTATTCCCCATGGAATATAATTCTGTATTCTAAAGTTTTTAATAATACAAATACAATAGCGATATTCTACATGTCTAACTACTTCTTTAAAATTGAATCTTTGCAATGGAATTACTGGGTTAAGGGTAAGGAACCTCTTTAAGATTTTGAGAACACATTATCAAACTAATTTCTAAGATTATAAAAATTTACATTTTTCCAACAGCGTTTTAGGGTGACACTTTTCTACACTGAGCACCACGAATTTTTAAATCTTTACTTACTTGGGTATGATGCTCACACTCTCTATTTCTTTTTTTAAACATATTTGTTGGAGTATAATTGCTTTACAAAGTTGTGTTAGTTTCTGCTGTATAACAAAGTGAATCAGCTATATGTATAAATATATCCCCATATCCCCTCCCTCTTGCATCTCCCTCCCACCCTCCCTACCCCACCACTTTAGGTGGTCACAAAGCACCGAACTGATCTCCCTGTGCAATTGCAGCTGCTTCTCACTAGCTATCTATTTTACATTTGGTAGTGTATATATGTCAATGCTACTCTCTCTGTTCATCCCATCTTACCGTTCCCCCCACATGTCCTCAAGTCCATTCTCTAGTCTGCGTCTTTATTCCTGTCTTGCCCCTAGGTTCATCAAAACTTTTTTTTTTAATTCCATATATATGTGTTGGCATATGGTATTTGTTTTTCTCTTTCTGAGTCACTTCACTCTGTGTGACAGACTCTAGGTCCATCCACCTCACTACAAATAACTCAATTTCGTTTCTTTTTATGGCTGAATAATATTCCATTTTATATATGTTCCACACCTTCTTTATCCATTCATCTGGCTGTGGACACTTAGGTTGCTTCCATGTCCTGGCTATAGTAAATAGTGTTGCAATGAACATTGTGGTACATGTCTCTTTTTGAATTATGGTTTTCTCAGAGTATATGCCCAGTAGTGGGATTGCTGTTTCATATGGTAATTCTATTTTTAGTTTTTTTAAGGAACCTCCATACTATTCTCCATAGTGGCTGTATCAATTTACATTTCCACCAACAGTGCAAGAGGGTTTGCTTTTCTCCACACCCTCTCCAGCATTTGTTGCTTGTAGATTTTCTGATGATGGCCATTCTGACTGGTGTGAGGTGATACCATATTGTAGTTTTGATTTGTGTTTCTCTAATGATTAGTGATATTGAGCATCCTTTCTTGTGTTTCTTGGCAATCTGTATATCTTCTTTGGAGAAATGTCTATTTAGATCTTCTGCCCATTTTTGGATTGGGTTGTTTGTTTTTTGGATATTGAGCCACATGAGCAGCTTATATATTTTGGAGATTAATCCTTTGTCAGTTGTTTTGTTTGCAAATATTTTCTCCCATTCTGAGGGTTGTCTTTTCTTCTTATTTATGGTTTCCTTTGCTGTACAAAATCATTAGGTCCCATTTGTTTTTATTTCCATTTCTCTAAGAGGTGGGTCAAAAAGGATCTTGCTGTGATTCATATCAGAGTGTTCTTCCTATGTTTTCCTCTAAGAGTTTATAGTATCTGGCCTTACATTTAGGTCTTTAATCCGTTTTGAGTTTATTTTTGTGTATGGTGTTAGGGAGTGTTCTCATTTCATTCTTTTACATGTAGCTGTCCAGTTTTCCCAGCACCACTTATTGAAGAGGCTGTGTTTTCTCCATTGTATATTCTTGCCTCCTTTATCAAAGATAAAGTGACCATATGTGCATGGGTTTATCTCTTGGTTTTCTATCCTGTTCCATTGATCTATATTTTTGTTTCTGTACCAGTACCATATTGTCTTGATTACTGTAGCTTTGTAGTATAGTCTGAAGACAGGGAGCCTGATTCCTCCAGTTCCGTTTTTCTTTCTCAAGGTTGCTTTGGCCATTCGGGGTCTTTTGTGTTTCCATACAAATTGTGAAATTTTTTGTTCTAGTTCTGTGAAAAATGCCTTTGGTAGTTTGGTAGGAATTGCACTGAATCTGTAGATTGCTTTGGGTAGTAGAGTCATTTTCACAATGTTGATTCTTCCAATCCGAGAACATGGTATATCTCTCCGTCTGTTGGTATCATCTTTAATTTCTTTCATCAGTGTCTTATAATTTTCTGCATACAGGTCTTTTGTCTCCTTAGGTAGATTTATTCCTAGGTATTTTATTCTTTTTGTTGCAATGGTAAATGGGAGTGTTCCCTTAATTTCTCTTTCTGATTTTTCATCCTTAGTGTATAGGAATGCAAGAGACTTCTGTGTATTAATTTTGTATCCTGCTATTTTACCAAATTCACTGATTAGCTCTAGTAGTTTTTTGGTAGCATCTTTAGGATTCTCTATGTATAGTATCATGTCATATGCAAACAGTGACAGCTTTAATTCTTCTCCGCTTTGGATTCCTTTTAGATCTTTTTCTTCTCTGATTGCATTGGCTAAAACTTCCAAAACTATGTTGAATAATAGTTGTGAGAGTGGGCATCATTGTCTTGTTCCTGACTTTAGAGGAAATGTTTTCAGTTTTTCATCATTGAGAATAATGTTGGCTGTGGGTTTGTCATATATGGCCTTTATTATGTTAAGGTAAGTTCCCTCTATGCCTACTTTCTGGAGAGTTTTTATCATAAATGGGTGTTGAATTTTGTTGAAAGCTTTTTCAGCATCTATTGAGATTATCATATTGTTTTATCTTTCAGTTTGTTAATATGCTGTATCACATTGACTGATTTGTGTATATTGAAGAATCCTTACATTCCTGGATAAACCCCACTTGATCATGGTGTATGATATTTTTAATGTGTTGTTGGATTCTCTTTGCTAGTATTTTGTTGAGGATTTTTCATCTACGTTCATCAGGGATATTGGTATGTAGTTTTCTTTTTTTATGACATCTTTATCTCGTTTTCATATCAGGGTGATGGTGGTCTTGTAGAGTGTTGCTCTGGAAGAGTTTGAGAAGGATAGGTTTTAAATATTCTCTAAGTGTTTGACAGAATTCACCTGTGAAGCCATCTGTTCCTGGGCTTTTGTTTGTTGGAAGATTTTTAATCACAGTTTCAATTTTGGTGCTTGTGATTGGTCTGTTTATATTTTCTATTTCTTCCTGGTTCAGCCTTGGAAGGTTGTGCTTCTTCTAAGAATTTGTCCATTTCTTTCAGGTTGTCCATGTTATTGCTTGTAGTAATCCCTTGTGATTCTTTGTATTTCTTCAATGTCAGTTGTTACTTCTCCTTTTTCATTTCTAATTTTGTTGATTTGTGTCTTCTTCCTTTTTTTCTTGGTGAGTCTGGCTAGTGGTTTATCAGTTTTGTTTATCTACTCAAAGAATCAGCTTTTAGTTTTTTTTTGTTTTTCTGCAGTACGCAGGCCTCTCACTGCTGTGACCTCTCCTGTTGTGGAGCGCAGGCTCTGGACGCGCAGGCTCAGTGGCCATGGCTCACGGACCCAGCCTCTCTGCGGCATGTGGGATCTTCCCGGACCGGGGCACGGACCCACGTCCCCTGCATCGGCAGGAAGACTCTCAACCACTGCACCACCAGGGAAGCCCCAGCTTTTAGTTTTATTGATCTTTGCTTTTGTTTCCTTTATTGCTTTTGCACTTATTTCTGATCTGATCTTTATTATTTCTTCTGCTGACTTTGGCGGTTATTTTTGTTCTTCTTTCTCTAATTGCTTTAGGTATAAGTTTAGGTTGTTTATTTGAGATTTTTCTTGTTTCTTAATGTAGGCTTGTATTGCTATAAACTTCCCCCTTAGAACTGCTTTTGCTGCATCCCATAGGATTTGGGTCGTCGTGTTTTCATTGTCATTTGTTTCTAGGTATTTTTTGATTTTCTCTTTGATTTCTTCAGTGATCTCTTTGTTATTTAGTGGTGTATTGCTTAGCCTCCATGTGTTTGTATTTTTTACAGGTTTTTTCCTGTTATTGATATCTACTCTCATAGCATTCTGGTTGGACAAGATACTTGATACAATTTTAATTTTCTTAAATTTACCAAGGCTTGGTTTGTGACTCAAGATATGATCTATTCTGGAGAACGTTTCATGAGCACTTGAGAAGAAAGTGTATTCTGTTGTTTTTGCATGGAATGTCCTATAAATAGCAATTAATTCCATCTTGTTTAACATTTCATTAAATGTGTTTAATGTGTTTCCTTATTTATTTTCATTTTGGATGATCTGTCCATTGGTGAAAGTGGGGTGTTAAAGTCCCCTACTAGTATTGTATTACTGTCAATTTCCCCTTTTATGGCTGTTAGCATTTGCCTTATTATTGAAGTGCTCCTCTTTTGGGTGCATACATATTTACAATTGTTACATCTTCTTGAATTGATTCCGTGATCATTATGTAGTGTCCTTCTTTTTCTCTTGTAGTAGTCTTTATTTTAAAGTCTATTTTGTCTTATATGAGAATTGCTACTCAGCTTTCTTTTGATTTCCATTTGTTTGGAATACCTTTTTCCATCCCCTCACTTTCAGTCTGTTTCTGTTGTTAGACCTGAAGTAGTTCTCTTGTAGACAACATATATATGAGTCTTGTTTTTGTATCCATTCAGCCAATCTGTGTCTTTTCACTGGAGCATTTAATCCATTTACATTTAAGATAATTATTCATATGTATGTTCCTATACCATTTTCTTAATAGTTTTGGGTTTGTTATTGTAGGTCTTTTCCTTCCTTGTGTTTCCTGCCTAGAGAAGTTCCTTTAGCATTTGTTGTAAAGCTGGTTTGGTGGTGCTGAATTCTTTTAGCTTTTGCTTGTCTGTAAAGGTTTTAATTTCTCTGTAGAATCTGAATGAGATCCTTGCTGGGTAGAGTAATGTTGGTTATAGGTTTTTCCCTTTCATGACTTTAACTATGTCCTGCCACTCCCTTCTGGCTTGCAGAGTTTCTGCTGAAAGTTCAGCTATTAACCTTATGGGGATTCCCTTGTATGTTATTTGTTGCTTTTCCCTTTTAATTTTTTTTGTGTGTATTTAATTTTTGATAGTTTGATTAATATGTGTCTTGCCGTGTTTCTCCTTGGATTTATCTTGTATGGAACTCTCTGCGCTTCCTGGACTTGATTGACTATTTCATTTCCCATGTTAAGGAAGTTTTTAACTATAATCTCTTCAAATATTTTCTCAGAGCATTTCTTTTTCTCTTCTTCTGGGACCCCTAAAAGTCGAATTTTGGTGTGTTTAATATTGTCCCAGAGGTCGCTAAGACTGTCCTCATTTCTTTTCATTTGTTTTTCTTTATTCTGCTCTGCAGTAGCTATTTCCACTATTTTATCTTCCAGGTCACTTATCCGTTCTTTTGCCTCAGTTATTCTGCTATTGATTCCTTCTAGAGAATTTTTAAATTCGTTTATTGTGTTGTTCATCATTGTTTGTTTGCTCTTTAGTTCTTCTAGGTCTTTGTTCAATGTTTCTTGTATTTTCTCCATTCGATTTCCAAGATTTTGGATCACCTTTATTATCATTAATCTGAATTCTTTTTCAGGTAGACTGCCTATTTCCTCCTCATTTGTTTGGTCTGGTGGGTTTTTACCTTGCTGCTTCATCTGCTGCATATTTCTCTGTCTTTTCATTTTGCTTAACTTACTGTGTTTGGGGTATCCTTTTTGCAGGCTGCAGGTTCAGAGTTCCCGTTGTTTTTGGTTTCTGTCCCCTGTGGGTAAGGTTGGTTCAGTGGCTTGTGTACGTTTCCTGGTGGAGGGGACTGGTGCCTATGTTTTAGTGTGTGGGGCTGGATCTTGTCTTTCTGGTGGGCAGGGCTGTTTCCAATGGTGTGTTTAGAGGTGTCTGTGAACTTACTATGATTTTAGGCAGCCTCTCTGCTAATGGGTGCAGTTGTGTTCCTGTCTTGCTAGTTGTTGGACATGGGGCTTCCAGCACTGGAGCTTGCTGGCCGTTGGGTGGAGCTGGGTCTTACCGTTGAGACAGAGATCTCTGGGAGAGCTCTCGCTGATTGATATTACGTGGGGGCAGGAGGTCTCTTGTGGTCCAGTGTCCTGAGCTCGGCTCTCCCACCTCAGAGGCTCAGGCCTGGAGCACCAAGACCCTGTCAGTCACACGGCTGCCACTGGATTAGCTCCAGTTGCCTCCCCAGGCTGCAATATTCCTGTCCTGTCCTGGTAGGAATGTTGAGGAGCACCTCGCAGGTTCAGCATTCCCCAGCTGGGGAGAGAGCTGCACTCCACTCAGGGTCCGAGGCCAGGCACTGGATTGATTTCTCCCTTGATCAGGCTTTCATGAAGAAAATGAGTCTGCAGAGCAAGACTGAACAGAGACCTAGCTGGACTGGTAAGCTGGGTGGGATTCATTTCTTCACCAAAGTGCTTGGGGAAGTAGTAATTAGTGTAGGGGCAACTAATTACTAATTAGTTCGGTGCCTCTGGCGATCTCCTAGTGGAATCTTTAGTTTCAAGGCTCTGGCCAACATGCAGGCTGGCTCGTGTGTGCGTTCGTGTGTGTATGCTTGTCCGTGTGTGTGGGTGTATGTGTACACTCGTGCACTCGCTGGAGCGGGTCTCTGCACCCAGCACCTTTGGTATAATAAGAGGGCATGTGTGTGTGTTCATGAGTGTGTGTTCGATTAGCTGCAATGGGCTGACAATTTTCTCTCTGTATATATATTTTTTCACTGTCCTCCCACTCTTATTCCAGTTCTAAATCCAACTCCTAATAATACCATCTAACCATGATGAACAATTTTAATAGGCCAGGCACTGTTCTAAGGACTTGCATATATTATTTCATTGCATCACCACCTCTTTAAGAAGATATTGAAAGAGTTATGTATAAGTTTTAATATTTTATGATGCATTTATCTTTTATGTATTTTCTTTATGAAAAAAGTAACTTCTAGTCACATCTTTTGCCATTTTAATATTAAGTACTTTCTGTTTTATTTTTATCTTAACTAATTAATTTATTTTTTGAGTTTTTATTGTGATGAAATACATCACATAGAATGTAACATCTTAACCATTTTTAAGTGTATGTTCAGTAGTGTTAACTATGAATATATTACTTGATCTTAAAAAGGAAGAAAATCCTGTCACATACTACAACTTGGATAAACATTGAGCACACTAAATTTAATTTACTTTTAAGGATTTAACCTTTTTCTTGTTAGCAGTGTTTTATTTTTAATGTTATAATAGAAGAAATGGAAAATATAATTTGATTAATAAAAGTGCTATAGCCAATTACTTGATAAGATGTCTGTTCATTTTTATGAAGAACATTGTATGTGACAGTTGACTGAAATATTCTTGGTTAGAAGTTTCAAAGTTAGAATGTACAGCGTCAACTGTAGAATCCATATGTAGATCATAAAAAGTTGTATGAATAGTGTCTCTTGTCAGAGACATCCCAATATTGGGTGGCCCTGAAAGCCATATTGATGTCAGGACCAACATCACCTCCTAAATGTCAGGCCAGCTAAAGTTCTGGCTTCCACCAGCCTATTCTTTAATCATGAACCTGGGCAATTTTTTTTTAGCAAAGAGTTGGTAAATTTGACCTCAAGGAGGGAGAGCAAAGAGTTCCCCAATATTTAATTTAGCTGTGTTAGATTTATATTCATGTCTAAATTTTGAAATATTTATAGGGTTGAAAATTGAAACTATATATTTAAACCTTCTCTTCAAGTAGCTATCTTGTTTTATACAAAGGCCATTTCACAAGTGTTTTTCTTGAGTAACCTCCTAATCAGACTTTGCTGCACTTCATCTTTCTCTAGTTCATGGGCTCTGACAGGGAAATAACTCACTATCCTATTTTTCTAGGCTAATGATATTAGTATGTATAGGTCATTTTGGTTTACAAGTCCAAATGAGTTTCAGTTTCCTGATAAATAAGAATCCTTGTAAATAACCTAAGAATATGCTCTCTCAAATACTGTTATTTATACCTTGCTAGCCTAAGAAAAAGGCTATTGCCATTTTTATGGATTCATTAAACTAGTGGTGGGTTGCTATATTGTTCATATCTTTCCATTGAAATACAGTCTACATAAAAATTAATCTTAAAGAAGCGAAAATTCTCTATACAGCATTATTTATCCATTCATGAAATTGGAAGAAGTTACCCCTCAAGGACCATAAGCTACGGCCTAATATTTGATCCAGAAAGCAGAGCAAAACAAAATAAATATCAGGGCAAATAGAAAATGTGCTATTTTTCTGAACCTGTGGGAGCTGGGTGGTCAGGAATAGGTCTCAAAAGAAGGCCAAATGATATCCAGTACTGTTTCTGGGGATTAATATTCATTTGCTGGATATTATGACTGAGAAAATAATAACTTTAAAAATCAAGTAATACATCCAAAATTGAGAAACATTCAGCAATTATGTTAATTTGTAATGAGGAAGAAATAAATGACTAGAGACCAAATGTGACACATCAAACAATTCTATAATATATAGAGACTTGTGAGAGGGTAGAATTACAGTAAATTCTCCCTTCAAATCTCAATGGTTTTTATTTATTTATTCATTTAAAAGTTTCCTTTTTGTTTTTCACAACTCACACACATACACACTGTATTTTATTTTTACAAGAGATAAATAAACTGACACCATCTTCCAATCCAAGAACATGGTATATCTCTCCATCTGTTGGTATCATCTTTAACTTCTTTCAACAGTGTCTTATAGTTTTCTGCATACAGGTCTTTTGTTTCCCTAGGTAGGTTTATTCCTAGGTATTTTATTCTTTTTATTGCAATGGTAAATGGGAGTTTTTCTATAATTTCTCTTTCAGATTTTTCATCATTAGTGTATAGGAATGATCAATGGGTTATTTTTTAGATATATTTCATCCACATACATTTTTCTTTATTTTTAAAGTTTATTTGAATTACTTTAACATATGACTTAAATTTTAATTTATTATAAACATGACTACTTTTATTCTCAGTTTTCCTCAGAGAATTGACTTCCTGCAAGAACATTAATGAAGTTAAAATTGTAATGTTGTTCTTGTTTTAATTATTTAAAAAATATGTAAAATATGTAAAAATAAACCCCTCTAATGTAATAGGAGTTATTTGCAGTGAAATAGGTAATTCAAGATGTATACCTCCAAATATATAAACTTTGTGAAACTTTGTATTTGTTTAATAGCATTAATTTGGCTGAAAAAAATTGGGCATCTTAGAATATGTTTGTTATTACAAAAATATTAGGCTCATATTGAGGAACCAAAAATCTTAAATTCTATATCAGGACCTTTTATGTTACAAATGACACAAGGATAACTCAAATTGTATTAAACAAGAAGTAAAATCTACTGCTTCAATCTTCTCAAGGGTCAAGAAAGCTAACTTCCTTAACTTCTAAACAGTAGCTCAAACAATGTTTACTTTATTTATTCATCTCTATCCCCACATCCCATGTTACCCAGCTAAGGGGCCTCCAGTGTGTTAGCTAAGCAACTACAGCCATCTTATATTCCACATTCTCCCATGTCACCAATTAGTTGGGGGAAAGAGATGTGCCTTTCTAACTGCAGTACCTGTGGGATAGGTATATCTCCTGCAATCTACAGTCACAAATCTTCCCTGTCACTCAATGACGAGAAGAATGTGATATGCTGACTGGTTTAAGTCAATCATGGCACGTTCTTTGAGCTGAGAATAGAATAATTTTCATAGTAATAACACAAATAAGACTGGGAGAAGGACACATTTCCCACACACACAAAAAATCAGGTTCATGTGGGTAGGAGTAAAGGAAAAGGGAGACCCGAGGAACACTTGCCCATAGCAAACAATATTATTAATATTAGTGGGACTGTAGATTTGAACAAGTGTAAATGGTGTGATGTTATCAAAATGAAACTGTAATTTTGTCTCCCATTTCCCCTCAGTTGGGGAGACATTTTTCTTCTGCCAATAAATGATAACTCTGGAAGCCTCATGATTTTTTTGTCACCCTTAGGTAATAAAGAATCCCAGGGTTATTTTATTCACAAAATGAAGTCTTGATTCCAAAAGTAGAATGTTGAGTCCAATGTATTTAACATTTCAATATTTATTCTTCCCAATATCCTCTTTTCATAGAGATATTGTTTGTTGGTGGGCTGCCTGACTTTTTAGAAGGAGATGCCTTTGGCCTTCCTTACCCCATACCCATGAATTCACTTGGTGCAGTAACTGATCCCTCTTGGTTTGGAAATATCTGGAAAGAAGAAAGGGAATGTACTCATCCTAAATGAAGCTGTCTTAAGATGGCTTTGGCTCTTTGGAAATGGCAGATGTTTGAAGCTCACTCTCTGCTCTTTGGTGATGTCATGAAATCTTCAGAAGTCACTTGCTGGATTTCTCTGACTATATACCTATGGGATGGGGGTTTCTACCCTTTAGCCACCTCTCCAGTCTTCCTTACCTTCTCATTCTCAAAGGTTTTCCTCATACCCTCTGACTCTCTTGGGTTAAATCCTATTTTAAATGAGTCTAGATTGACTTCCATGTTTGACCCACACATGAGAGCCACACTGTTACATATTTTTACATTGCCATTGTTGGAAAGGCAGTTACTTTCTAATTGTAAGCTTCTGTTCTCTCTCTGCCCAGCCGTCTCAGGCTGAGAGCCACGTCCTCATATCTTGAGTTCCTTTAGACATTCCTTGCATATCCATCCAGTATGACGTGGTAATTCTAGGGGGACCCATATGAGCTGTCCAAGGGAGTTTCCTTGAAATTTCTCCTACTGGTACCTCCCTTTCTTTCTGTAAGTGAGTGAAAAGCATTAGCTTTTCCTCAAGAAATCTGTACAGATCCTTGTAACATTTTTAGACTTTCAGAATGAGTGAGGGGTTCCAAGTGACAAGAAATATATTCTGATTCCTGGTTCCCCCACTTACCCCATTCTTTATGTCTTGATTTACAACTTAATTTGTTTTAAAACTAATTTTAGAACTCTAGAATCAGTTATTGATGGCATTTCAGCTTAAGTTTTTTCAATTTGAATACAATAATAATAGCACACCAATCTATAATACCAACAGAATAAAGTTAAGTACCATTATCTACACTATTTCTTAAATTTTGCTTTCCAAAACAACCCTTCTTATACATGACACATGAGGAAAAGATCCAAGTATTATCCAATAAGAGCAAATCTTGACTTCTTCCTATGTGATGTTCTCATTTGAAAGTGCTTTACATGTGTTAATATATCCAATATTCCTAGTAGCTTATGACATATATACTAATAGTATTTTAATTTTTCAAATGAGGAAATGAAGGCACATAAAAGTTAAATAACCTTGCTCAAAATCACAGGCATAATATATGGCAGATCTAGGATTTAATGTTAGATAAATGACTCTGGATCCCTAACTCTTAACTACACATATTTCCTCCTTCTAAAGATTATCAAATGCCTATTCTTCTCAAAGTATTTCATGTTGCATAGAAAGTAATGTTGAAAGAGTTACTTTTTTGTAACAGATAAATTGGAAGTTAAGTAAAAAGTGAATTAGTATATGACCAAATATTAATTAATATACTGCCTTTTTTATCTCAAAGAAAACATTCAGCCCCTTCACTCTGAATTATATATCTTACTAGCTAAGATAGGTTTATGTGCCACAATTTACACACTTAAACAAATTTTCCTTGGAGGCTGAAGCTGTTAGAGGGGTGAGTTTCCTAGAGAGAATACGAGAACTGACTCCTGTAGGGCAGACCCACTGCTGAGTGTGTTTAAGGCATATGTGCAGATAAAGACTCATCTCAATAGCAACACATTGCACCTCTACCTTTCCATGATACACAGTTTGTTTGGTTAGTGATAAAAAAGTAATTTGAAAACACCCATCACAGAAAGTAAACTTTCAAGTAAATACCAGCCTTAACATTTAGAAGAGTTCAGTGGCTGGAAGTTCTTTTTTCTTGTCACAGGGATAAAACTTATACCATGTAATATGAGCAACTTTTGCTCTCCTTGCACACAAGTTGCAATTAGGGTCATATCAATTCATATTCTGCACCCAGTGATTGTTTAATGCTGTACTCCAGTGCTACACTAAGTATCATATCATTCATTCTATATGACTACTTTGAAAATTGCTTCTAAAAGTTTGTGCCAAAAATGCTCATGAAGTGAACAATTTACTATCTTTTCACTATTAAGATACTGAAAACTGTCACTTCAGGAAATTGGATACTGTACCCTGTAAAATATGTTGTTCAGAAGATTTTCTTCAACAATTACTACCTATCATCCATCAGCTTGTGAGTGTTGTATTTAGTCAGTTGTTAAATTTAATACTGTAATAACATTTGGATGTCAGGAAAAGAGAAGTATGGTGTTTCAGTGAAAAAACTGAAGGTGGTCATATTTGTGTTTTGTTTGTGTTTTATATTTTCTTTATTTAGCTATGCAGAAAGTCAAGTGATTTCTGGGCACATACAGGTTTGTGCTACATTTTTAAACATGGTTACTTTCACTGATGTTAGTAGACACTGTTATGACATCACTTGCAGATGTCAGATATTGAAAACTAAGATTTTTATTTCAAGTCTTTCCCAACGATATCTATTATTATTTTTTAATTTCTATAATGTAAGCTCTTTTTAATCTAGGATTAACCCAATTTGCTTATTTTTGACCAACTTAAATGGCAAACATTGCTTATAATAAATAAAAAATGTATACCAGTAACAATAATTAAAATGTTGGATAACAATTCAAATGCATCCTCAACTTTCAAAGCTTGACTTAAAGTCCTGTTCCAGCATGAAGATATCCCAGACTTTTTTTATCCTACATGACTTCTCTCTGTTCCGAAATCACATCACTTATCCTCTTATCTGACAGGTAATCAAGTAATCAGGTGCAGCACTTGACATCTTTCAAAGTATGATAGTGCCATTTAATATATGTGTTAATATTTCATGTTTAAACCTTACAGTAATGGGCATAATAAATTTGTAGTTTGTTCAAACTCTTCTGGACAATAAAGTTAGAATGATGGATGATAGTTCTGACCCTGAATGAGTCACTCAAAGTCTCTCTAACTCAGATATTTATTCTTTTTTTTTAATGAGCTGTAATTTACCTTCAATAAAATGTATGAATATCAAGTGTTCAATTCAATGAGTTTTGGAAATTTTATACACCTGGTAACCATCACTAAAACTTTTCTATCACCCAGGGAAGTTTTCTCATTCTCCTTTCCCCCCAGTTCCTACCACCATCCCACTATCTGAGGTAACCACTCTCTGATTTCTACTACCATAGATTCATTTTGCCTGACTTTGACTTCATAGAAATGGAATCACTTAGAGTGAATTTTTATGTATATCTTCTTTTGTTTAACATATCTTTGAGATTAATCCATGTGCTGTATATGTCTCTAATCCATTTCTCGTTTTGTTGATATGAATAAAACAAAATTTGTTTTCATTCCCTATTCTTTGACGTTTGAGTTATTTAAAAATGTTGGGTATTACGAGTCGATTTCTTAAACTGTCTTGAGTAAAATTAATCTATGCAATAGATCTTGAGTAAATCTTCTATGTTAGTGTTTATAACTATAAATAAAATTATAAACTGTCTTTGTAATCTTACTAAATTAGCTTATTATGGTAGCTTTATTGGTAGATTCCTTAGGATTTTCTTAGTAGACAATCATTCCATCTGTCACTAGAGGCTTAAATTTTTCTTTCCAATATTTATGTAATTAAGTTTTTGTTCTTGTATTATTGCATTAGCAAATAAGTATCTTTAGTGCAATTTTGAATAGGGTTAGTGAGAACACACACCCTCACTTTATGGTAATATAGGACAATTAAGTATGATATTAATTGTAGTATTTTTGTAGATACTTTTTAACTAATTAAGGGAATTCTCATATTCCTAGGTTGCTGACAGTGTTTATAATGGAAGGGTATTGAATTTTGTCAATAACTTTTACTGCATTATTAAGATAATTTTTATTCTTTATTCTCCTAACATGATAAATTTCATTGATTTTCAAAGAATAACTCAATCTTGAATTTCTTGGATGAAACCCACTTGATCATAATTCATTCTCTCTCTCTCTCTCTCTCTCCCTCTCTCCAACCCTCCCTTCCTCTCTCTTGTAATATCTCATTTCTCTGTCATAGTTCTGTGGTATCAGGGTTAGGCCAGACTTCATACTTCCTTCCATTTTTTCTAAAACGGTTTTTCTCAAATTGATATTATTTCCTTCTTTAATGTTTGAGTAATTCCACTGGTGAATCTCTCTGAGCTTTGAATTGTTTTGTGGGAATTAAGTTTTTTCAATAGATTAAGGTATGTTCAGGTCATTTACTTCCTCTTGTTTTAGTTTTGATAAATTGTATTTTTCAATTGATTAACTTAGTTGAATTTATTGAAATAAAGTTGTTGCTAATATATTCTTATCATCCTTTTACTAGCTGTTGGATCTGTAGTAATTTGCCTGATATTGGCAATTTGTGTTATTTTTCTTGATGGGTCTTTCTCTAGGCTTATCAACTTCATTAATTTCATCACAGAGCCTATTTTTAACTTTTTTTTTAACTTTTCTCTATTGCTTTTTTCTGCCCTATATAACATATTTCTTCTCCCATTATTAGTATTTTCCTTCTACTAATGTTGCTTGAATTTGCCTATTTTTCAAGGTGGAAGTTTAGAAGACTGATATTAAGTCTTCCTTTGTTTCTCATAGGTACATTTAAAGCTACAAGTGTTCCTCTAAGCACTGCTTTAACTACACCCCACAACTTCTGAAAAGTTGTGTTGTCATTATCATTCAGTTCAAAATGTTTTCTAAATTTTTTGTGACTTTTTCTTAGACTTATTGGAAAATTAATTGCCCCATTTTAACTAAAAGAAACAGAAACTTCTCTTTATATGTGCTTTCTTATAAATATTTTTCTTGGCAAAACTGCAACTGAGAAATAGGAAGAAAAGTTTATCTATGAGTTTAATTAATGGCCTTTGTTATAAGATACAAGATAAGAAAAGCAAGACACTCAGAGCTTTTGGCATGATTTACAGTGTCTGTACAATTTCGACTTATCCAAAGAAGAGTTTATATAGTATTCTTGGTAAAGAGAATGCCATCTTGACAAAATCAGTTTTATTTTTAAAAAAGCTTTATACCCCCCCCACCATTTTATTTACCATGTGAAAATCATGTGAACACAATATTCTATTAGTACAACAGTA
This sequence comes from Delphinapterus leucas, assembly GCF_059928025.1. NCBI lineage: Eukaryota > Metazoa > Chordata > Mammalia > Artiodactyla > Monodontidae > Delphinapterus > Delphinapterus leucas. Next base: position 33,333,854 of record NC_143132.1, read on the forward strand.
GGGTTAATTTTCTATGATTTATATCTTCTAGATTTATGTATTGGTTTAATTTGTGCAATAAGCAATCATTGTTTTTTCCCAAAAATTATATTTACAAAAATATAGAACTGTGTGTGTTCTCCTTTGCTGTATCAAATTGAAAATTCTAATTTAGCTTGAGCATAAATGTGCTTTTGGTGGTCTTTGGTTAGTTGGATTTATTTGACATAACCTCAATAAATATAAAAGAATTGGTGTTTTACAGAACACAGTGACCATAATAGAATTGTTATTAAGAAAAAAGAAGAATTAAATAAAAAGAAACAAAACAAAATACTTCTATAAAATAAAAGAACTAATCGTAATAAAAGTTCAAATTTCTTAGAAATAAGCAACATTGAAACAATTACCTTTTAGAACTTGTTGAATGCAGATAAAGCAAAAGTGGAATGGAGTTTTGTTGTATTTAAGGCTAATTCTACCCATTCTACTTTATTTGACATCTATGAAACATTTCCAAAATTACAAAATTATTTTTCATTCCTTAAGACTGTGAAAAAGAGGAACTTTTATAGGGTAACTTCAAATCGGAATATTCTAATGGACATAGAATCTAAGCAGAATATTATCTGTTACTTACAGAATAAAAAGCACTTCTCTATTTTGAAGCAGGGGAAGTCTATGGAGAGCAGTATTGAAGAGCTAGAGCAAGGAGGTTCTGTTGGGAGGGACATTTCCATGGGACTCTTGCATTTCTGTATGTCTTGCTAGTAGGTGCCTTGTTGGCCTTTATTCTAGACTATTTCTTCAAAAACGTTTGTAGTGCCAACATATGGAGCAAACCCAAAGTATTTTATTGTCCAGCTTAATAAAAATAATGTCTCTCTAAAGAGCATAGGTCGAGAAGGTGTATAGCCCATTATAAAAGATTTGTGTTCCCTAAGCTTGAGGCTCTTCAACAGTGACACAAACCCATTCTGCACACGGCATCCATCTGTATCCCTCCACACTGGGACCTGGGACTTGGGGGGTCAAGGGAGCAAACACAAGCATGAAACTTGTACTAAGAGTAATAAAGTCCGTTGCCTCTGATCCAGGAATCCAGGGTCTTCCGTCAGCATTCATGAACCGTGGCACATTAACTTGTAAGCTGGCAAGTAGAGTGACATCTCAAACAATTCACAGGTCTATATCATGACAAAAAGTGGAAAAGAAACTGAGCAGTCTGGGGGAAGGAAGAATATTGAATTAACTTGAATCGGAGAGACTTAAATTGCGTTGGATAAGTGTAGTTATGTAGACTGCCTAAAGTTCCAAACTGTTAAGGAGCCAAGGACTCTGGTAGAATTGGGCTTAAGCACTACTTCCAATTCCTTATCACATGAGGGCTCTAAATAGGTGAAATACAAGGCATACTTGTTATATAAAGTTTCTTTGGCACATCCTTCAGAAATGGGTGTTGATGTTTGATGAAGGAATTAAGAGCTTGCTTGTACCATTCCGTAACCTTATCTTATCAATGGGAATACTGTTAGTGCTGGTTTAAGGAAGAAAGTGGGCATTCTGATTTGGTCATCATTCTGGCTGTGAGGGGGGACTAAATGATGCCATAAAACTAGTTCAAATTTCCTCTTCTATGGAATAAATTATCTAACATTGAGAAACAGAGGTTTTAACCAGAGATCTGGCAATGTGACATGAGAAGCTGACAAAAGAAATTTTCACATATTGAGGTATGGGGAAGTCTTTCTGTCTCATACATGATTTAGCTTGAACTTTATGCTAAATAGAACAGCCTATTTTACAGCCTGTCAAACATTCATTGTGGATCTGCTTTAACCATTAAAGAAAATAATGAATTTAAAAATCAAAATGGAGTAACTGTGGTTTAGCATTCAAACTGGAGCTGGGTGGCCATTGTGGATATGGTTTCAGACACATTCCTGTATTATTGAGAACTTGAATTTTCTGAACTGTTTCAAACTCAATGACACCACCAGCCATTCTCAAAACAATATCTACTAGCAGCTCCTAGTTGCAAACTTATGGTCTTAAGATTTCCCCTTGTAACTATGCAAAAATTTTGGACCCCAACAAATCCTTACTTAACAAGCAGCTTAACTTCATGCAAGCTCCAATCCTAATTCATGGCAAACAATTTATGTAACTTTGTGGATTTTGCCACTATGAGCCTTCCCTATTCTGCAGTCCAGCAAAACACAATTCAAGTACTTTTTGAATCTGTGTCTCCCAGGCTATAGTGCTCATTTTGGCTTGAATAAAACTCTTTTCTATTCCTATTATAGATTGTATATTGATTATTTGCATTGACAAACCTTTACAGATGACTTCCCACTGAAAATACTGTGATATGATGACTGATAGGAAAGAGTAGTTATGCCAATACCATGGGTTCCAGAATTTGATAGGTTGCTAAATAGTTGTAGAAGTGGAAGGTAGATAGCTGAACAAAAGAGAAGAGATGATAAGAGGCCCTAAGCAGTCTTAAATCTGACAGCAGCCTTTTTATCCAAATTGCAGATGGCCTTGGGTGGGTGATGAGACAAATGATACTGTCCTTGTTGGATACTAGTAATTAGAATTATAGTGGAGAGCTCAGATCGTAGCCAAGGGAAGAGGAACTTGAATTTTTATTGAATAAAGTCAAATATAACCAGAAAGGAATATCTTGGACACTGAGAAACACAAGGGTGATGTAAAATTTGAAGAAACTTAACTTTGAAGTGGTGATGTGTTGGAATTCAAGATTTCATTACCCCTTGGGTCAGTCTGACTTATACTTAATTAATTTCCCTATTGATTTAAATAATGTTATCAAGAGAGGAACAAACTGAACCTATCTGAAAATGAAAAGATACAGAAAGAAGTAGAATGAGAAGAGCAATTACTGCCCTTGTAAGAGAAAAAAACAATAGCCTTAGAGAGCAGGTCAGTTTTGAAAAAGCCGGTGAGGCATTGAAATCTAAGTCTTATCCTTGGAGTACATGGAGCTCCTTACTAAAAGCATCCTGTATTTTGATACTGATGTGGAAAGAATGGTGAACTGCATCTTCCTAGGGAAATTTTTCTAAGTTTTGGAAAAGGATGCAAATCTAGGTATGGAAAATACAGGAGATACAGAAAACATTTCTCCTGCCCCACTGCCCAAGACACACACTTCACTGATCCCTGGTAAATGTTGAAACCGCATATAATGGCTCTTATTCATTCTATAGAAAATAACCTTTGCTTCAGAAAACCTGAATAATGTTACACTTATTCTTGTGTACTTATGATGACCCTGAAATTTACAGAGAAAATTGCTGTGTTGTCAGAAATAACGGTTACCTGTGTTATGTGTCCAGCCTCAGGGAAACAACTATAACTATTTTCAGTTTAGAATTTGCTACTTCACAGATACCCTGGGGTATATTGTTCAACCATGCCTCTCATTTATGTTTTGGTGTGTAAAAGAGAAACTGGGAAGAAAATAGAGATGGATCTGATATATCACAGCTGACATGTTTCTGTGTTTAGATAGCATTCACTTCACTGGTTCCCAGGAATCAGGGAGAAGAAGAAGGAAAAAGCAAGAGGAAGCTGCTGGGAATTGCTTCCCCTAATTGGAGGGGATTTCACTGTTTGTTAGTGCAGTTACACATAGTAGAGTTAAAGAACAAGATCAAAGATCCTCATGGCTGTACCACACAGGAGTGTGCCACAATAACAACAAAGACAAGAACTCCCAGATGTGGTACTGTAAACAGCAGATGGAGATCAGGTTTTCTTACAGAATTTGAGGATGCCAAGTAGGCATGCACTGGATATCCATTCATTAAGTGCAGTCAGAGGGCATATTGCAGCCATCTTCTACCAAGAGAAGCTGCCTAACCGTTCCAGAATATCTGCTCACTATAGATTTCATATGATTTGAAATATAGAACTGAATTCCAAGTGAAAGTATTTTGCATGTTTTTCTGGAACATTGATTCTCAACAGTGAAGGTACCACCCCCTAAGGAAAGTTTTGGAAATCTGTGGACACTCTTTTCCTTGCCACAATGAATCGGGGGGTAGGTATTTGGTGCTAAAGGCTTTTAATGGGAAGAGGTCAAGTATCTTAGACATTCTGAAATGTCTGGGACAATTCTTCATAATGAAGAATTACTCTGAATTTCACAAAATTCAAAATTTTCCCCCAGCTAATCACTTATGAGAAATGTTATCTGATATGTAGCATGCTTTGTATTCAAACATAAAGTTTTGGGGTTTTTTTCGGAGTTTTTAGTACATACTAAAATTAAAGAGTAGACTACTACACAATACATTGAGGGGGGAACATAGCATTCTGTTGTTATTTTTCAGAATTACCAAGAATTAGTGTTCATTTCAAGAAACTGCGTCTTTGAACTCAATGGTAATTATGGAACTTGAGTTTTCAGCAGAACGTTCCTGTGCCTCTATGCATTTGTAGCTGGGTTTCATGATGCCTATAAATGTGTTTGTGTGTGTGTGTGTGTGTGTGTGTGTGTGTGTCTGTGTGTACAGGCATCATTCATTAGATTTTCTACTGTAGTCAGACTAGAGCATTTATAAATGAAACTATTTTGTTATAAATTACATTATCTTTTTATCTCCCTTACATTAGTGTGTTTTTAAAATATGTGTGTGCAATAAATAAGGTGTTACAAAATATTTACTATTAAAAGGGGGCTTTTGTTCTGAGATAACTGAGAACTCTTTTCCTAGACTATGCACACCTTTGATGAAGCAGTGCCATCAACTCTGCCACCATCCTCCCTGTTCTCCCCTGGCACTGTGCCACACGCCAAAAGAGGCATATTGCTGAGTGGTAGCTAGGCTTGTACTTCTAAGCACTCTGGAAGGGGTATCAAAAACACTTAGCAGGATGCTATATTAACTCAAGTTCATGCTGGTAATGGACAGAATGGGTCTGTTTTTCTCAAGCATGAATATTATCCCTCTCCTCAATCATTTATCCATATTCTTTTTTTTTTGAACTCTCCAATTATGTCTCTAGTTTTTTATTAAACTCAACCACAAACTGAATTCACTTGCCTTTCACTGATGGTTCACATTTACTCAGAAAATGATAAAACTGTCCCTTTCTGTTTATATTAATGTTTCACTATTAATTAGAAATTGATAAAATTGATATAAAGCCTCATATAAAATTAGAAAAATAAATAAAGCAAGCTCTAGAAGAGAGCTTGTAATCCCTGATCATCATGTTTAATATTACATGAATTATTTCCTTCAGTGTTTCTGTGGGAAGCTCTGTTTTTATTCCTGACCCAATCAGTAATATATTGTCTCATGCAGCAGGTTATTGGAGGACCATAGTTGTGTTTGGGTCATTTTGTTTGTAATTTTTAATAGAGGGCCACATAAAAATGCTTTTAGACACAAACTCTAAAGACAGGCCTGATCTGATAGCTTTCTTTTCATCTCTTTCTGTCTTTATTTCTGTCTCTCTCTCGCTTTTTATTTATCTATTGTAATTTGAAAGTTGGTCTATTTTAAAGCAGTCTGTTACTGCAACAGTGTTTTTGAAACGCTGTAGTAAATAGCCTATTTTAAATCAACCACTCAAGAAATCATTAACAGCTTATATGTAAAAGAAAACAGCATATAAGGTAAATTTTTATGGCTGAGATCTGATGCTCACAACTGAGAGAAAAGCGGGGAAAGTCTTTCTTCATTAGCAGCATGACCAAAGCACTTAGGGATTTTATTCCCTCACATCCATTATTTCATCTATTGTCCTAATTTAATTTTCCATGATTTTCCTGACAGTGAAGGCTGGCAACTCTTAACTACAGTACAAAAGGTTTGCAACACTCATGTTAATAATTACACAAGCTGTTGAAGCTTTTTGCTAAAGGGTGTATTGTCAAAAATATCAAATTTAGACAAAAGCAGAAGCTACAGATGTGAGTGAAGCTGGAATCCCTGAGTGCCTTTGTTTCTTATCCACAGAAAGAAACCACCTTGTGAGGTGTAAATGTTAATAAAGCATTCACACCATGTGGAACATTTTGAGGGCTCTAAACAGGAAAACAAGATCTTTGGAGAACTGCCATCAAATTGTTGCTGCTTTTGTCCCTGCTGTCACCTACCAGGATCCTTCTGACAATATAAAACTATGATTTCTACATTCTTTCTTAGCCAAATCAATTAGTTTTCTAAGTATATATTGGCTAGCTTTGGAACAGCTGATCCAAAAATATAGCTTTCTAAATGTGGATAAAAAGTAAACTTGAGTCCAGTATCCTTCTACATTTTCTTTAAGGATGCAATCAGTTACCCTCATTTCATTCTTCATGATTACAGAAGATCAAATTTCCCACTGTGTGAAGCTGCCTTGTACCGCTGAGGCTCATGCATTACCAGTTTTCCATCCTGCGCACTAGACTCTGAGTAAAGGTGATGGTCATGGGTTATTATAAGGAGTCTTCAAATACCTGCAACCATCAAATATTGATCATAGACTAAAGGAGTATTATCTCATCCATTTAGTATCAAACCTTCTCAACTATAAGACGCTTTTGTGAAATATGATATGCCAATGCATTTAAAAGTGATACCTAACATACAATGGTGTTATAGAGATATTTGAGATATGAAACCAACACATTTTACTCTCATGATCCTACCTTCCCCCCAACCATTGAGTAAATGCCAATGGGCTGAAGGAAGTGGCTAGAACTATAAACAAAGAATTGCTCATCTTTGAATTTTCATTTGCTTTTTTGAGTCAATTGAGAAATAATAGATCCCTAAAATAGGCTATTTATATAGAGAGATATTTTTTCTTAAAAATCTTCAAGAATAAATCTTGCTATATGTCATTAGTTGAAGAGTATAAATCTAAGGAATGTTTCTTCCCCACAGGAAGGAGTGTGACGTCCTGATAATTCCTGAAAGGTAAGCCTATACTGGAGGTGATGATACCAGGTGACGATTTTGCCAGAATCTCTGAGAAAGGTCCTAGCACACACCAACTACACTCATCCCTCCATATAAGTTGTAGAGGAAGTGTAAAGGAGAGAGGCTTTGTCCCATTTACTCTTTGGAGCTCATGAGGGTAGCTGCATTAAAACAGAGGTGATAACAAGACACGTTTAGGCAGAAAGAAGACCTGAGACAAGAGCTCTGTTTCCAAATAGACTGCATGTGAAATTGAATAAACACTTGAACTCTGGGGTTCCTTTTAAATAGCTGAGGATTGAGTGGTGGGTCTGCCTAGGGTTCAGCTGAAGGCTGAGGAGAGGAGTCCGTAACAGAGGCACCTGTCTGGGCAGATGTAAGCCATACTTACAGGAAGAGCACAATGGAGTCTTTGGTTTTAGCAGTGCCAGAGGGTTATGAAAAGGAGCCTAGAGATATCATAGCAGAGTGTTAACTGCGTGGACTCAAAAGAGTGACTGCTTGGGTTTAAATCCAGCCCTGCCTCTTACTAGCTGTGTGACTTTGGGCAAGTTACTTAAACTCACTAGACTTCCATTCCATTGTTTATGTGAGATTATTAATAGAGCCTTCCTTTTAGGGCTGTTATTAAACTAAATCAGTTATAACTGTAACACACAGAATAGTACCTTGCACATGGTAAGCGCTGCGTATGTCCTTGTTAAATAAGTAGAGTCAGCAAGGGGTAATAGCTGAGCTCTCTGTGAGTAGTCATGGTGTGTTTCTCCTTCCAAGAGAACCATCAGTCACAGCAGCTGCAGGCACTTCCTTGTGGATGCTTATAGGGCAGATACCAATGCCCAAAAAAGGATGAGATGAGCTTTCCTCACCGCTGACTATCCAGAAGAGACAACAGGTTACAACATATAGACCAGATTAACCCCACCATGATCTTGCATAAACTTCTCACTATACCAAAATGCCACACAGGAAAAATTTTTTAAAAAGAAGGCTATTTCAAAGAAAAATCATGAAAGACTGAGCATGCACCCTAAAAAAAATAGTACTAACAAGTTTTTTCACTTTTTTGTACCTCACTAAGGGCATTTGTGGGTAAAATCAAAGATGAGATTAATTATAGGTGAAAAAAACTTTCCTTAGTTATTTTATTCTTTCATTTAATTTTGGCACATCTGAGTCATGTTAAATTCAGATTCCACAAAAATATCTTTTTCTGCTTTGTTTTGTTTTTGGTTTTTGTTTTGTTTTGGTCAATATATATTAAAAGTACAAGTACTGTCATGAGTCATACCAGCGCAAACTTTTCTTTTCCTTGACAAAGTGTGATCTTGATTCTTGAAATGTTTGAGAATTACACTTTGGACCATTGCTTCACCTCTGATGCCCTTCTATCAAACAAGTTGACCTACAACCATTTCATGACTCTCCACTTTAATTTCAAACTCAATCTGGAATCTCCCACAGCAAACATTTCAGAACCATAAAGAAAATAGGGGAGGGGAGAGAGACTGCATAAGTAAAATTTAAATGGCATCATATTTTTTATGTACCTACAAAGTTTTTTAAAATTTTTTAAAATATATTTTAATTTATTTTTGGTTGCGTTGGATCTTCATTGCTGATTGCTGCACGCGGGCTTTCCCTAGTTGCGGCGAGTGAGAGCTACTCTTCGTTGCAGTTCGTGGACTTCTCACGCTTGTTGCAGAGCACAGGCTCTAGGCACTCAGGCTTCAGTAGTTGCAGCACGCGGGCTCAGTAATTTTGGTTCGTGGGCTCTAGAGTGCAGGCTCAGTAGTTGTGCATGGGCTTATTTGCTCCACGGCATGTGGGATCTTCCGGGACCAGGGATGAATCCGTGTCCCCTGCATTGGCAGGCAGATTCTCAACCACTGCACCACTAGGAGAATTCTATGTACCTACAAAGTTTTTATATTTTTAGAGAGATTGGAACAATTGTAGTTACCTTTGATTGTCCATACTTAGCTCTTTGATAGCTTGAATCAATATTGATGAAATCGTTGATATACTATATAAAGTTCCCTGGAATATATTATTAAAACTAATATAAAAATGGAACATTAATTTTGATTTTACAATCTCTGGAAGTTTCTAAATGTTTCTATTTTAGACTTTTTTATTATTGAACATAATTATGAATTTAAAAAAATTAGTTCAATAAAATATACTTTTTTCTACTTAAATAGGAGAAAATTCATGTGAAATCTAAACACTTTTAGATTAATTTAATTTTAGTAAAATAGCAAATTAATTAAGGCATGTTTATATTATTAACAATGGTAATCGTTATTTGGCTTTTAGTAATATACTAATCCATTTCAGCCACTCATGTTAGCAAGACCAGGATAATGTTATTGGCTTTAATTCCATAGTGTGTATGAATCTCCACCCTTCTCAGTAAATAAAGCAAAAGAAAATCTAAAATCTAGCATAGGAACATTCTTCACAATAGAGAGACATGACTCTTCTTTTAAAAAAGAAAAAAACTCTTTTGTTGCATAGTGTTTTACAATTTTCACAGCATTTGTACATACCTCATAAAACTTCTAAAAGTAAGATTTTCTACCTTGCTTTCTCCTAGTATGGTAACTATTTGACAAGACTAAGCAGATATAAGAGAACAGGTAAAAACAGAGTAATTAAGTAACTTGTCCAAGGTCATCCCGATAGTTAATAAAGGAGATCAGAATAAAAACAAAAATCTTTGGATTAATGTAACATACATATAATTGACTAGATGATAGTTAAACAGGAAAAACACAATGAGAAAGCAAGCCAAGGGCTTTTAACCCCCGTTTATGCAGCTGTGACATGTGATAGTGACTCTCAGGAATGAATTAAAAGGACAAAAACAAGCTGCAACATCATAGTTACCTGCTTAAAACAGGCTAGCTTTTCACTTTTTTCATTGCAACAGTAACAGCCATTCTCAGGAGATGCAGTGTTTTGGTTTAAGGAATTTTGTAGAAAGCATTAGCACAGAACACTCACATTCAAATGGAATACTTAGGCAGCTTCACTGCCAGCATTTACCAGAATAGAAAATAGGACAATGAACAGGCAGAAAGAGAAAACAAACAAACAAATAATGTAGGCACTGAGATTTATTTAATACTATTAAGAAGCTCTCTATGTTAAAGCACTCCATTTGGACCAAATTTAAGACCACCCCACAGTACAAATGGTGTGCAGGGTCAGGACAAAAGGTCTGCAGGATCAACAGACATGACCCCATTGATATGACAGCCCTCCTATAGACCATCTTCTGAGTAACTGGAATCCCCAGTCCTCCACCCAATTAACCCTGATTCTGCTCTCCAGGTCTGTGCAGATCTCTTTTCCAGGGCAGTCCTCCAGAGGGTAGACTTCTGAGGCCCAAGGGAGGGCCCAAAGGATATTTTTCTGGGAAAGGGGATTGGATAGAACTTGGAGGTCCACATGTGACTTCTTGAGACCTTTTATCATGTAGGATGGAGTCAAAGGTAGGATAAGATTTCCTTGTATTTTCAGGTTCCAGCATGGAACTCCAGAGACTACTAGAATTTCAATTTTTAACCTGGTCTTCCCGGTCATTATGAAGGTATATTTCCAAGGTAGAAGGCTAGATATATTGTATTTAATGATTTTATACCTTGATTTAAAGCTTTTAAATATTTAGACATGGGATATACAGCCCTCCCTTGGTACTCTTGACCCAGACTCCAAAATTGTCAGGCGTAGGTAGGTCTTCAGACTTGTACTGGGTGGGCCAAAATGTTCGTTTTTATTTCCATAAGATGGCTCTAGTAGCCCTTAGTTGTATTTAACTTCATTTGAAACAATTTTGATAGATTGTATGTGACAGCTGTCATAGCAACATGCATTTAAAAACAAAAAAGACTTATCAAATCGGTGAATTTTTGTATAGACATTTTAATATTGAAGATGGAAGAGAAAAAGCAACATTTTCATCATATTATGCTTTATTATTTCAAGAAAGGTAAAAACACACTGAAATACAAAAAAAAAGATTTGTGCAGGGTATGGAGAAGGTGCTGTGACTGATAGAACGTGTCAAAAGTGGTTTGCAAAGTTTAATGCTGGAGATTTCTCACTGGACAACACTCCATGGTCAGGTAGACCAGTTGAAGTTGATAGCGATCAAATCAATACAAAAATTGAGAACAATCAACATTATACCACGTGGGAGATAGCCGACATACTCAAAATATCCAGACCAAGTTTTGAAAATCATTTGCACTAGCATGGTCACGTGAATTGCTTTGATGTTTGGGTTCCACATAAGTTAAGCGAAAAAAACCTTCTTGACCATATTTCCACATGTGATTCTCTACTGAAACGAAATGAAAATGTTCCATTTTTAAAACAAATTGTGACAGGTGATGAAAAGTAGATACTGTACAACAGTATGGAATGGAAGAGATTGTGGGACAAGTGAAATGAATCACCACCAACCAAACCAAAGGCCGGTCTTCATCCAAGGAAGTTGATGCTGGATATATGGTGAGAGTGGAAGGGAGTCCTCCATTATGAGCTCCTTCCGGAAAGCCAGACAATTAATTCCAACAAGTACTGCTCCCAATTAGACCAACTGAAAGCAGCACTTAAAGAAAAGCATCTGGAATTAGTCAATAGAAAACGCATAATCTTCCATCAGGATAATGCAAGACCGCGTGTTTCTTTGGTGACCAGGCAAAAACTATTACAGCTTGGCTGGGAAGTCTGATTCATCTGCCGTATTCACCAGGCATTGCACCTTCAGATTTCCATTCATTTCATTCTTTACAAAATTCTCTTAATGGAAAAATATTTAATTCCCTGGAAGACTGTAAAAGGCACCTGGAACAGTTCTTTGCTCAAAAATATAAAAGGTTTTGGGAAGATGGAATTATGAAGTTGCCTGAAAAATGACAGAAGGTAGTGGAACAAAAGGGTGAATACATTGTTCAATAAAGTTCTTGGTGAAAATGTAAAAAGTGTCTTTTATTTTTTCTCAAGAAAACAAAGGCACATTTTGGCCCACCCAATAATTACTGTACATAAAATATCAGTTCTTCCATTTTAGTATCTTGATTCCCAATGCCACCATTTGATTCTGTTTTAATACCATCAATTCCCAATGAAATCTTCTTAGTACAAGACCCTGATTATTTCCCACTTGGCCTATGGCACCTGCTTAGAATGTGATCTCCGCATCATCATCTCATTCTTCTTCCAACCCAGGCTTCTACTTTGCTAGTTAATTATATTTAATTAAAATTAATTAACATAAAATCTGATTAATAATATTCTGTATCTTAAAAAAATATGATTCTCCCCTGATTAAAGGGCTACATTCAAACTCTTTAACATGGGACAAAAAAGCATATTTGAGAGTCTCGTGTTTGCCCATTCTCTGTGGTCTCTCAGCCTCCATGTCTTTTTTTTTTTTAGTTTATTTATTTATTTATTTATTTATTTAGGTTGCCTTGAGTCTTGCTGCACATGGGCTTTTTCTAGTTGTGATGAGCGAGGGCTTCTCTTCATTGTGATGCGTGGGCTTCTCATTGCAGTGGCTTCTCTTGCTGTGGAGCACAGGCTCTAGGCACTCAGGCTTCAATAGTTGTGGCATGCAGCCTCAGTAGTGGTGGCGCATGGACTTAGTTGCTCCGCAGAATGTGGGATCCTCCTGGACCAGTGATCGAATCCGTGTCCCCTGCATTGGCAGGTGGATTCTTAACCACTGCGTCACCAGGGAAGTCCCTCCATGTCTTTGCAGGCATTGCTTCTTCTACCTGGAAACTCTTTTCTATTTTCTCAGCTTGAATAAATCTTATCCTTCAAGATTCAGTTCATGTCTTCTGTCCTCTGGGAAGCTTTGCCTATGTAACTCAGACTAAGATAGGTACCCATTCTTTGTGCTCCCACCTGTGCATTTTTCCATTAGCACTCAATACTGTTATTGATTTTCTTGTCTGTCAACTCTAGAGGCTAAACAATTTGAGATTAGAGGATGTGTTATTTCACTTTATTCATAAAATCATTTACAAACATTTGTTCAGATCTGCTCCAGTCCATATACTGTGCAAGTAACTAGCCATGTAATGATAAAATACACAGGTCCTGCCATTGTGGATGCAACAATAGAGCATAGTTACAGTCACTAGACACTGAAATGTGGGTTTAGATGGGATTAAGTATAGGTTGTCATGGCAACTCAGAGGAAGGCCACCCAATTCATCTGCCTGGAAGAGAAGGCATCCTACAGAAAGTGGGCCTGGGCTGTGACCTGTATAGGATGAGTGACTGGTAGGCCCAATGTCTGTTGCGTAACACGCATATAGGATACTCTTCATAATCACTACTTTGGAACAATCAAGAATGTAACAAATTTGGTGTGCCCTAGTGTGGACTGCACAAGTTATAGAACAAAACAAGGTAGAGCCAGAGAGATGAAAGAAAAGGTCCTTATCAGAATTAGGACAAAGTCACTGTCTAGCCACTCTAAGCTGAGAAAACATATTCAGTAGAGTCAAAGTAGGGACTGGGAAAATGTGTAAACCATTTATCTCAGCATTTCAGAAATGAGGTAAAGTCTGTACAAGCTGTTGCAGCATCCATTCCTATTTAAAAGACTTGAGTTTATAAATGAACAATATACATATAGTACAATTCACAAGCTATGTTAAAGAAAGTAACTACTTTACTTCAACTTTTTGGTTCATTGGAATAGAAGTTTACCCTTTCCTTACCTCTGAAATACGTTGAAAAAAAAAATGTGCCAGAAAAAATAATCCAAAAAACGGTAACTGTGAGTGGGTGTTGCTTTAATCAGTTACACGTTGGAATAAATTAGCAATTCCTAATGTCTCTCCATACACAGATTTACGGTAATTGCATAGGACTGTTTAAAATTCATTCTATATGATGAGTTCAGGTTTTCTCAACTATTTCTTGATTATGCTCATAACATAGTGCATCAATTTAAAAATACCAGTTATTGTTAAGAGATGGAACTATACTAGTTAAAACTGATATAAATTTGCAGCCCACGTTCCGCTCCCCCCTCTTTTTTCTTAAGGATGAGATGATCAGTAAACGGAACCTTGTACTGAATGAAGCAGAAAATGTGGCCATTCCTGTGTAAACATGTCATGGTTAGCATGGCCTCTTCCTTTTCTGAGCAAATTACAATTTGGGGATATATAAAACTAGCCCCTAGTGAATCTTTGAGTAAATATAATTGGATCTATAATAAATCATACCATGAGAATAAGGCTTTGCTTACATGACTACCGCTGATTTTAGTGATGTCATTTCCCAAAGCAATCTGAATAATAGTGATACTGGTGGATCATATTGAGTACACTAGGTTTAATGAGTTAGTTCAGGCCATGCCTTGGACCTAAGTCAAACATTTTGTCAATGTAATTCACTAAAGGCACCCTGTATAAAAAACATTTTTTGTATATAATCAATAAACCTTTCTGAATATATATTGAAGGAGAAGAAAATCTTAAATTTGTTTGAAAATATAATTTGGGAATGGATGTCAAGGGCCAATCAACTCAATTCAGCACAGAGTTAATATATTTAAGCAAGTGTTCCTTAAAATTTACACAGTTAAATTTCTTTGATTAAAAAACTTGTCCTTGTATGTTTCATAAATTTTAAAAAGGCTAACTAAATATATTAATGTTTGAGCCACGGTTTACAATATTTTCTGAAGAATATGTTTCAAAATCTACACATTTTGCTTTCACTTGAAAAAAATTCCTATTTATTTTTTTGAAGTGGAAGCCTACATAGTTTGAATTATTGTTCCATTATTTTCTGCAATAGACAAATTGAACCTTGCTTTCTAATCGTGATTTGTACAGCTCTTTTATGTGTGCTCACATTCAAATTTTATGCCCTACTCTGTTTTATAACCTACTGTATAATAGTTGACTCCTAGATTAATGTGTCTTCATAGCAAGATTCAACAAAGGATTTAATATGGACTCTAAAATTCAGACAGATATTAACATTTTAGTGATATTTTAATGTCTGCATGTAGTTTATTGAAACAGTAGTAAATTCACGATAACATAAATTCCAAGAGTTTTCATTAGAAATGATACAAGTTAAAGTGTCTTTGTCTTTAGTTGTGACCTATTTTACAATGAGTACATTATTGTCTCAAAATTAAGGAATACAAACAATTTATGAAATGTGTTCTTTCTTAAAATATTTACACTATAATAAAGAATCAAACTGGAAAAAAACATCAAGCAGAAATCGTTTAAATGTTATAAAACATAACATTTTAGTGCAATAATTGCTCTTACTGTTTGTTATATATAAGAACTGTATTTCCAGTATTATTTGAAATGAATTTCTGCTTAGTACTACAAATATTTTTAAACAAAAATTTGAACATTTCTTTATTTGCAGTAGTTCTTTTTGTTTTGTGTATAGACAGGAAATAAAAGAAAATTATAAGGCCATTTTATATTTCTATATCTGAATTTATTTTCGCTGAAATTACTCCATCAATTTGTAAGAATTGTTCACATAATTCTCAGTAGATAAGCTGGAAGGTGAGTTACATAAAGAACTCAACCATGTAAAAATTTTCTTGTAAGCCTGAAGCTATTTTCTATATAGATTTCTAAAATTACTTTTCAAGATATTTATTCTCCTTGCATTAATTGTGGTAGGTGTATTTTTCTACCTAGCCTCTCATAGTTCTTTTTAATAGGTCTAAGTTAACTGTTAAAAATGTTGAACTCGATTAATAATCAGTAGTTAAAATATAAAATTAGATTTAATTTTTCTTGCAGTATTAAACTTTCAGCAAGAGTAATGTATAACTTATATGACATAGTATATACAAACTTAATGAAATGAATATTTTCATTTCCCAAGATATCCATTCCAGTGTGGCTCCTAGTTACTAGAGACAGTGGGCTCTTAGGAAACAGTCATAGGCTTCTTCCTGCACATAATATGGAGATTTGGGAGCATGATCTCATATCAGTGGGATCACTCACAGCCCCTGGAATGATTTCTCTGTCATCTTCCATTTTATACCCCATAATGCTGCTTGGGTGATCTTCTACAATTTAAATCTGTTAATGTCAGTCTCTAGCTTAAAGTACCATTGAGCTGGGATTGATAGTCTAATCTGAGGAACATACAGAATCAAGCTAGTCAATTGCATATCCTGCCTTTTGCACATGTTCATTCATATCTCCTCTGATGTTTTGCCTATTCTGCTCCCCATTCCTAGAAAAAGTATCTCCATCCTGCTTGGCTCTTGTGCATCCTTCAACACTTAACTCATGTGTCATTTTGTCTGGGAAGCCTGCCAGTCCTCATCCAGACAGAGTTAGTTGCCCTTGCTCTGTGTGCACAGAAGCACTCACTGGGGTTTGAGGTGTGAAAATAGTTTGCCAGAAGAAATCTTACAATATTCATAAGGCTCAAGGCTGTCTTCATATTTCTGGGCATCTCAGTTCCTCAGAATAGCCCTATCCCTGGGTAAGATGTTTCTTCCCTGACTCCAGTGGCTTTTGCTTCAATCAAATTCCTTACAGAAAACATGAGCCAACCTCCAGAGTCAGTCTTGCTTTGGCTGGTAGAAGAGGTGGGGTTGAATCTGGAATTAGCCAAGTCAATAAATCCCTTCTCCATGAATGGGGAATGGGGATACAGAAAATTTTAATGAGTAATTTTTTTTGTTGTTATCTGTTTGTTTTGGCCTGTACATCTAACGTATAAACTCAGGAGATTTGGGCTACTATGTTTTGTTTTGTTTTTTTAAGTTTTTTTTTTTTTTTTAAGGGGGGAAGAACAAATGTATATTTACAGAGTTTGCTATATTAACCTTCTTTTTTTTTTTTTTTTTTGTGGTACGCGGGCCTCTCACTGTTGTGGCCTCTCCCGTTGCGGAGCACAGGCTCTGGACGCGCAGACTCGGCGGCCATGGCTCATGGGCCCAGCTGCCCCGCGGCATGTGGGATCTTCCCGGACCAGGGCATGAACCCGTGTCCCCTGCATCGGCAGGCGGACTCTCAACCACTGCGCCATCAGGGAAGCCCTAACCTTCTTATTTACCATATCTGGTTCTTTTTATTTTTACTATAGATTTAAATCACCACCTGGTGTCATTTCCTTATCCCAATACAACTGTGTTATATTTCTGTTACCAAATACATTACATTTCTCTATGTTTTAGGCCTAACATTACAATTATATACATATTGTTTATACAATTGCTTGTAAAATCAGTTCAGAAAAGAAAGGAGAAGAAATATGCATTTCTTCTGTCTTTTATAATCACATGATTATCTTTACTGGTGCTGTTGTTTTGTTTTGGGAGTTGGTTTTCAGAGGTGACTTGCTATCAGCCTGAAGAAGTTCCTTTAGTACTTCTTGTAAGGTGGATATTCAAGCAACAAATTCTTTCAGCTTTTATTTATCAGGAAATCTCTTTGACTTCTTGTCTCTATTGCTTCTGATAAAAATAGTTATTTTTAAAAAATCAGAATTCTTTTATGTGACGAATTATTTTTCTCTTGATACTTTTAAAAGTTATTTTTATTTTGTTTTGTTTTGTTTGTCTTCGAATTTCAGCATTTTTAATGTGATGTATTTGAGTGTGATTGCTTCTCCTTCTTAGAAGAACAGCCATCTTGGCAACACTGACTCAATGTGAAACTCCTGTGAGGAGTTGGTGTGGGAGGAGTGAGGGGATGGGTTGTGTTTCACATTCCATAGACTCTTGCTGTTCTTACTGAGATTTAGTAGATTTTCTTAAACAAATGTTTCTTCATTTGCTGTATGCCCTTATGACAACTTCCAGAGACTTTAAGTGTTGGTTATTTTTATAATTTTCACCAGTAATCGTTGTTTCCTAGAGGAATGAGTCCATAGGGCTCCTTGTATACACATCATCGACATCCTGCCACTGTTTTTAAGTGCTCCTGAGAGAGGTGGAAGCTATCTATCTAGAGATACAAAAGGAATCAGACATGCAGAAAAAGGAAGAAATGAGAAAGAGAGGGAAACATCTCTTTGGGGTCCCTATGATTTTCACATCCTGGGTTTAGTCTGTGAGACTGAGCTGCCTTCTTGCTACTGTTCTTTGAGACACTGATGTCTCTTTAAAACACACCACCCTTTTTTACTGGGATTAATGTTACTTGTGGGCAACCAAAGGTGCTCTAACCAAGTAAATAATTTATGAATTCAACCATAGAAAGTTTGAAAGCCAAGTAGTAAGGGGTATGGATTCAAGGATGACACTGCCAACAGAGATTTGTTTATGAAATTCATTTTATAACATTCTAAACTTCCCAGAGTTTTCTTGTAGAAAAGAACTCTTCTGATAATCGTTACTCACTAGGTGTATGACCTTGGAAAGCTTCTTGTCTCAATTTTTCCATTTGTAAAATAGATTTAATAATAGTATTAATCAAATAGAGCTGTCATGAAACCTAAATGAATTAAGGCATATGAAGTACTTTTACCAGTGCCCAGCATAGTAAGCATTCAAGTCTAAAATTCCTTTAGCAAAACTTTGGGGACAGTATCCTTAACACTTGAAATAGTTATAATAAAAACAATAGTGTGACTGCATTAATACACTGATAATATCTATTATTTTTGTTTTAATTACATCAATTAAATCATTTAATAAATTTAATTCTACTTAACTAGATTCAAGGCAGGACCCTAATGCCCCATACTGTTTGTTACTAAACACTGAATCCCATGTAAAATTCTCAAGTCAATTGCTTCTAAAAAAATTTCTAGTAGTATTTCACTTTTAATTATAATAAAATTAAATAACTTTTTTCATACCCATTTAACTGCATTTAACCATATTCAGTCATATCCGTTCAGTATTTACTGAATGATAGCTATTGAAAAGATATAGCTGCATGGTCAAACCATAATCTATTCCGGTAAACTGGGACTGTAGTTAAGTTGACAAGAGAAAATATCATCATTCTAGATGATGACAGTGCACATGTATATTCTGGGAAAATTATTGTTATTCTAAACAGACAGTTTTAGAATCTGACAAGTTACGTAGTTACATCAGTGAAGGACCTGATGGATTTTCTTACTCCCTTACTGAAATTTTTCAGTTACTTAGTCATGTAAGTAAAAGTGTGCCATGTGAGTAAGACCTATAAAAGTTGAAGAAATCTTTGCTGTTTATAGTATGCTATTAAATATACAAGTTTTTCATAGAAAACTATCAAGTCTTTATCCGTATATCAGCTTTAAAGTGAGGGTTTTTTTAAAGATGTTTATTAAAGAATAAGTTGTGGAAATGGGAGAAGGCTGGATATAAACAGCAGCAAATTGCAATAGTTTCTTTTAGTAATCTTTAAGCCTCAATTTATCTTTTTCCATTGTGATGATTTTCTTCATAATCTTGAAATGACTCTTAAAAAAACTATTGAAAATTTTTAAATAAAGTCCTAAAATTTTATTCTATCTTTACATAAAAAATCCATGAAAAAATATTTAATGCCAGGTCTGTGTTGATTTTAAAGGATGTAAAATGCACTAAAATGTATTTAGAATAGAATAGAATTCCTTTTTTGCCTACCTTGTCTACATATTGTAATTATGGGCATTATTAAGAGTACAGATTAAAGACAAAGCACCACATATACTTCATAATTTCAGAGATATCAAGCTATCCAAATGAGCACCAAATCCTGATACTTCCATAATGCAAACAAGTCATTTCCCTTAATATATTTTGTGTCTTTATATCATCAAGTTTCCCCCTCTGAGAATGGAGGAAACAGACTATAAATCAAACAAATAACTTTTGCATGATAGATTATGAAAAACATTTGATCTTTTGATCTTGAAACCACACAGCCAAAATGCTTTTACCTCCTGGCTTGAGTCCCAGACTCCAAGTGTCATTCAAAGGAAACATTTTCATGATATAGTGTTTGATATTGTACATCCTTTTCTAAATCTCTGTGTTTTTTTTTTACTATTGGATTTCTTTACAAGTTTTCTTACACAAAGCAGCAGAATATGTTACCAGAAGGGAAAAAAATATGAAACTAATTAAAACATGATTTCTTCAGAACATCTCAGCTGTAAAAACAGCTAAGACACTGGAGAGAAAGAGAGAGAGAGAGAACTAAAATTAAACAATGTAACAAAATCGCTCACTGTTAACTGCTAGCTATGCACACAGGTTTATGCTCAGTCCCTGGACACAAGTCAATCCACCATATCTGTGAACATCATGAATACTTGATAAACCCACAGCAGCAATACCAGATTAAAAACTGTGTTAACGTTTGCACAAGCAGAACTGCCCAAGGATTTTAACTATCCCGGGGCTGTAACACCACAAAATAGAACATGAGTCTCCTTTTTCTTATGACTTCTGAAATTTCCATTAACTTTTCATACGCAAAAAATGAAAAATTAAAGATATTTTAATTTGCATCTGTTCATTTATTGTTATTTTAAATATCATTTGTTCATATTGAAATGGGTAAAACTATAAGGATATGAAATGAATAGCCATGCTAGCAACTACATTTAATAAATATATATTTTTCTGGGCATTGGGCAAATTTGTATATTACAAAATTAAAACATGTAATATGGAATAGTAAGTATAATTTGAGCAAGTCCACTAGTTCTTTAATGCATAAAATTTGATATATTTAAAATAAGTATATAGGGAAATTATTTATATATATATAGTACTTCCTACTTTATTGAGAAATTACATGAACTTTGCTCACATTAAGTTATAAAATATTCAAACAAAAACATTTAGAAAAACCTCGAGAAAAATACATTTGTAAGTCTCAAATGTTTATTAATTTTTGGAATAGCACACATTTGTTAATTTACTGTTAGTTAAAATATGTATTTCTTATAATGCAGTTTTGTAGAATAAGAACTTGGGACACATGACATTTAGTCTCAGCTTTCTGTCTGCCTAACTGAGTAGCAAACAGATTTGCCTCTGTAGGTCTCAGTTTCTTGATTGGGCGATTTAAAAACGATATGTCTCCTATGTATACAAGCAAATTATTGTTGGTATCAAGAATACCACTGTAGTCACATCCTGCCTTTTGAGTTCAAGCTACAAGACTTCATTCTCTGCGAAACTATCTTTGATGAGGTGTCTGGTCATATTGGTACAGAATCTTGCATTGTTAAGGGTTATTCTAGAACTATAGCAACGTTTGAGGCAGATAGACTTTATGATAAGGCATGATAAGGTAGATAAGTTAAAATCTTGCATCCAGCTGAGCAAGCTAAAAGCTATAGAAAAGAAAAACTCGTAACTTAGTAGATAGTGCTTTTGGACTTTCCTGGGAGAGCTGGAAAATGCCGCTTGCTAGAGAAATTACAGTCTGTGAGGCAGGAGCCAATCAATACCTCTTAGAGTGGAGAAATTTAGAGTGCACTTGCCATTCAGAGACATTTGGGAAATCAGAAGCAGGTCACAGAGAAGGAAAGGAAAACCAGACACTAAAATTAAAAGCAGAAGAATGAGGAGATTCTCAGAAATAATTAGTTGATTACACACAGTCATGGTGGAAGAGGCGAATTATTCAGCCAGTCAGGAATTGCTGGGAGCTGAATTAATGGTCATTGAGACCTTGAAAGCATGATCAAATTTTAAACCACTGACAAATTTTTTTAATCCTCGTTTCTGGTTCTTAAACTAAGTACAGTCTGCATCAGTGAAAGTCCTGGCAGGAAACAGAAACCACACTTAACTGGAATTTTGAAGAGAAGCTAATGTGTGTGTGTGTGTAATGTAAGCATACACACACACACACACACACACACACACACACACACACACACACATCAACAATCCTCCAGGCACTAGCAGCAGCAGGAAGCCAACCATACCCCTGAAGGGACAAGGAGAGAAAACTATGTCACCAGAGCTAGTTGAGAGCCAGGCCACTGAAATGATGCAGTTGCACAGGAGCTTTTGCCCAACCTAGAGGGATCAACCACTGTTGGAACAAACAGGGAGGAAATGGGGATGAAATATCCTGAACTCTGTCCTCAAACCCTCAGATCTTTTGTCTGAGCCTCCCCTTTTTCAAATCCACTTGGAATCCAGAGGACAGGAGAGGCTGGGTGATGTAATTTGCAGAAATCCATCTCTTAGAGCGATAAACAAGGCAGAGGATGTAAGGAATGAGAGTATGTATGTGTAGGGAGTGGCAAATTAGAGGTGGGAATAAAGGTATCCAGTCCAACTAGAATAATCTTTTGGAATCATTAAGTGGTTGAGTCATTAAACTTTTTGATTAATATATAAGAAGGAAAGCTTTATATTGACTTCCACTCTATTGTATTAATTTAATAAAATTCCAAAAAGAATGGGCTTAACCATACATTTTATCATAGGCATAAAATATGAAATTTAATTCTTTGGAAATTAATATTCTGAAAATTAAATATCTATAACATCCCAATTTCATTCTCAGGTATAATATATAGAATACATATATTTATGCACATACATATTATATACAATGCAAATATCCCAAGAATTAAATTACATTATATATATATATATATATATATATATATACACACATACACATACATATATACGATTTTGTTTCTTCAATAGATTCTATTCCCAATGGGAAATCACTTAGAAAAAACAGAGTTCACTGAAATTGACTCCTAGGGTCAAATGTCTTTGGATCTTGTATAAGGTCAAGTGCGTTATGTGAGTGTTAACACAGGAGCAAAAGAGCTTCTAATAGTAAATGAAATAGTTTCAAAGAGTCCAAAATGTAGGGACAAGAACTAGTGATTCATTCTGCTAAAGAGTGATGATGTTTGTAGAGCAAAAGAGATGTATTGACTTATTTACTGATTTGATTCATTGGTTTGGAATGATTTTTTACCCAAGAAGCATTCATGAATGTGCCACAAATACAATCAGAGAAAATGCAGCATCTGCAGCTTGGCAGAGAGTGAAGCTCAGCAGGCAGCTGCGAGTGAAGAGGATTTAACGAAGAAGAATGATTTTTGTAGCAGAAATGTATTACACAGCACAGCACTGTTCTGAGTCAATAATGATGACTAATGAAGACGGGATGAGAATTAGAGTAGCCAATGATGCCTGTGAAGTGAATACAGCAATAGAGAATGAAAAGACACCATGTAACTATAGCTGTTTTCTTTTCCCCCAACTGTGGAGTATTACGGAACAAAAATTGGTGAATGGAGAGGAAGTCACACAAAATAAGCAAAATAAATAATGCATTTCAGTTTGAACAGATATGCAGATAACATACATTGATTACACTATAAATGAATAAAGTAATTTATAAATAATGTAAAATATTAAGGCCCCAATTGATGACTCAGGTAGAGTTGATTGCAAGAAATCATAGTAACAAAAAAAGAGCAGCTGATTCTTGATAAATGATTCTAGAAAATGAATTCATTAGAAAGGTATTGGACAGCCCATAGTATCTCCAAATATCTAGAGAACCAGGTTTAGAGGCCACGCAACCAGAAACAATTACCAAATCATTATGTAGATCTGGTCAACCAAAGACGTAACTGTCCTTATCTCTGGAAACCAGTTGATGCCTCATGAGACAGAGTCATAGGAACTGCCCCTAGCGATGCAGCCATGCCGAGATTGGCCTCTGGATTTAGTAGCCGTCACTCCAGACCCGTCACCAGAAAGCATTTTGTCATGCCCATTCTTTAGGTCACTAGCTTCTGTTTCAGAGTCAATGTTCGATTGGCAGAACCTTAGTCAGGTGTTTGTACTTTAACTGTAAAGAACTGGGAAAGTAAGCATCCAGTATATTCTGGATATGCCTCATTAGCTGGGGGAGTCTTCATAGTATGGAGATTCCAAAGTGGAATGGACAAAGGATGGCAAATGGGTTTTGAAGCAAAGAAGTGAATACTAGAACTAAAATACCCTTGGACGTGACTATTCTTGATGCAAAAGGGCTTATACATGGAGAAGTCTTATGCTATGAAGATCACCATCATTCTATGGTTCTTCTTACCGTCAAATGTATGTAACTGAATTGAATTACTGTTGCAATCTTGATTTTTCTAAAGATTAAACCCGTGTTGATGGTTTAGCTAAGTGACCTAATTAACCATTGGCTTTTGAACCATATATTAATTAAAATATAATAATAGTCATTGCATTGCTTATTATTACCTGATTTGATGTTTCTGGCCAAATCATATTCCATTCAGTATATATGCCACATAAACCAACTTCTGCAATTTCATTTAAAATTCTCACTCTCTAGGAACTATTTCTTTTATAATGGTAAACAAACTCATATCTGTCCTGTAGTACCTTATTTCTTGATCTACCATTGTACTACTCTCTCATCAGTAATATTTTTAATTGTACAATGTTTATCTCTACTTTTTGTCCTTCAGTGAACACCTTGGAATATGAGTATTTCTCTTACCACTTCACTGAATAAATTTTCAAGGGGAGTAACCAATAACAGTCATGTTGGTGAATCCAGTGAACTTTTTAGTCTTCCTCCTTCACAATTTTCATCATTTTGTTTACATTGTCCAATTCATCCTAGATACTTTCTTCCCTTGGATTCTATGTTACCTCATAGAACTTACGTTCTGTTTGCCTTCCTACCTCTGTGGTCACTAATCTGGGCTCTTTTTTCTCTGTTCACCTTCTGAATGAAAATATCTTCACAGATATTGATCCTTATCCTCTTCTTTACAGAGACACCTTTGGTCATTCTTCCATAGAAGAGTTTGTAAAGTCATTAACAGTCTAGTCTAAGCATGTAAATTCTCCTTCCAAGCTCCCGTTCCATTTCTATAAGCATTTCAGTTTAATAATTTCTAAGATCAAATTCATCACATTTTCTCCCAAACCTGCTATTCCTACTGATTTAGTATTGTAAATACTTTAAGTTTTGAGAGAAACCTAGTTGCAGGAGATCGGGTAAAAATAGCTATCTACTGAATCTTAATCTCACCCCACAGAGCCAAAGATTCTGTATTTGTGTGACTGTTATGTATGTTAAATTTTCCATGGATACTAAACATAATGCCTGGAAGAGAACATAGGATGCTAACAAATAGAGAATGAGAAGTTTATTAGACCTATTATCTATCAGCAAGAACACAGCATTTTATAATTTGTATTTATATATCTTATATGTAAAATATATACTTTATATTTTAAAACTATAGTATCCACTGTCCTTTTATTCAGTTTTTTCATGAACCAAGTGATGAAATTGGTACCCTATCTTCAAAGAATTTGCGGTTATAAAAATTTCAAAATTTCCAACTGCAAATATCATATCTGAGAGAATTTTTGCTGCTGGTCAGCATTTTATGGTATTCAATTTATTCTGATTTTAGTAAAATCCCTCAGTGTTCTCCTAGTGACACTTCCTCTTCATCATTTTTTTTATCCCTTCAAGACATTACACACTTACACGCCTGCATGCCACATGTACACTGCTGCCATGAACCTTTTTACTTAACACTATTCATTCGTTTGCCTTCTGACTGAAGAACTGAATATAATACTCCATATGTATTCATTCCACTAGAATGATTTGCAATCCTAGACATCTGCAGTATTTCCCAGGTTTTTATAAGTTAAACCAGCTAAAGCATAACATTTCAGCTATGACATAAATTTAGTAAAGTCAGAGCTGTCTAAAATAAGCAAAAGATAGTGATCAAGCTCAATTAACATATTGATCAACTTCTGTTATAATAATTGCATAAACCTATAAATAAGATTTAAGTATTTTATTTCTCAAAGCTTCTGGGATTTGTCACTGAACTGCTCTCTCAAAGTCCAGCTACTGAGATGAGCCATTAAAACTTGTGAGAACGAATAATGTGCCGTTTCATTCCTACTTGTATGATAAATTTTAGAAAGGCAAAATTTTTAAGTGCATTTTCTCAATAATGAATATGCGAACAATGTCATTGCTACTAATATTTCGGGGCTAAAATTGTCAGTCATTGATTGCCTTGTATAATTTATCAGGTAAAGTGATTGCTAACAGGTATGCACAGAATAGTTGTTATGAATTTGAACAATTCTGTTAGAATTTTATGTTGAGAAGCCCACATTCTTCTAACAGATAAAAACACACGATTTCCAGTGGGATTCAAATATTAGTTGTAGGTAAAGAAACTCAGCAGGAAGATGATGTAGTGAATATGTTTTTCATCTCTTTTTTATTTAGTTTCCCTGGGATAAAAAAAGAAACATTGGATTCTGAGTTGGCTTATTTATTCCCTGCAACAGAAAACATAGTTTTGTGCATACAAAATTATGAACTGGTGGCCAAACGAGCAGTGACATTGGAAAGAAAAATGTAAAGGAGTTATTCCTCTTTTCTCTCTCTTTTCTTCCTATCAATAAAATTACTTTGAACATTAAAGTAAAAGTTTTATTAGCCATAAGTATACATTAATCATGGTTTTTAGAATGTGAACAATATAAAAAGGCAATATATACCATATAAAAATGCAAAATAAATGTGCCTCCACCCAGGCAGATTTCCACCTGTTCCCAGCCACATCCACCAAAGCGACTTTACACTGTTTCTATTTTTATACTTTTTTTTGTTGTTTTTGTGGTATGCAGGCCTCTCACTGTTGTGGTCTTTCCCGTTGCGGAGTACAGGCTCTGGATGCGCAGGCTCAGCGGCCACGGCTCACGGGCCTAGCCGCTCTGCGGCATGTGGGATCTTCCTGGACCGGGGCACGAACCCGTGTCGCCTGCATCGGCAGGCGGACTCTCAACCACTGCGCCACCAGGGAAGCCCCATACACGAGCTTTGAAGCAAGAATTAGGCTGAAATGACCAGACTTTTAAAACACCTGCCTTAATCAGACTTCTGGCTATCAGGCGTGACTGTCCTGGGAAGGGGCATGGTTTTGGACAAGGCAACTCTTGCCTCTGGGCATTATCTGAGAAGGCTGACAGCACTTCCCACAGCGGAGACAACAAATCCATCCATGAAAGGTGACCTCGCAGCATATCACAGTATCTGCCACATCCTACCATGTGTCCGTCACTCATATCTATCCAACCTAGGACCCTCATTCAAAATCCTACCCCACTAAAATCTCCCCATGCATGCAGTAGGAATTATCGTAATTGTAGTCTGAGTCAGTTCAGAAAGGCCTTGAGTTGGTCTTGGTTTTAAATTGAAACAAGTGTTAGTTTTTCATTACTAATTAATTTCAGTAATTGTTTGACATGGACTATTTATCAGCACAGTTCATGGTAATGCATATTTGCTTTGACTGTTTTTTCTTTTTTTCTTTGGCTTGTACTTTTTTCAGTACTAAACTTTTTGTAATGTAAGACATATCCGTTTTCTTGCCTTTTTTTTTTCAACTGAGACAAGACGTTTGGGACTGCTAATTTTCAAAAGAATTCAAGGACCCTCAGAGAAAATACACTGGGGAAGAGAAAATCCTAGGGAAGAACTTGCTTATGTCTATGCTATTTATACTGATTCATGGGAGCCCTTCCCCATGGTAAGGGTGAAAAAAAATGTGGCATTTAAACCTTAGTCAGAGAAAAGCCAGCTGTTTTTTTTGCTTGTCTTTTTTTTTTATTTTGAAAGGAATGGATTTTGAGATCCAAATATAAGATCATATAAATATGTGTTCACTATAAAAATATTTCTATTGCATAAAATGCACTGATTAAAATCTCTCAGAGCAAAGGGAAAATGTCAGATTTTACCACAAAATATGCCACTGTACATATGTTTTCTAAGACCAGAACTACAAGTTACAGAAACAGTAACTTACTAGATCTGCTTTATGTATCTGTTTCTTATATAATTAAAAGTAGAGAGATGGATGATGGATAAATTAGGAGTTTGGGATTAGCAGATGCAAACTACTATATATAAAATAGGTAAACAATAAGGTCTTATTGTATAGCACAGGGAATTATATTCAATATCCTGTAATAAATCATAATGGAAAAGAATATGTATATATATATGTATAACTGAATCACTTTGCTGTATACCAGAAAGTACCACAACATTGTAAATCAACTGTACTTCAATAAAAAAAAAGAGATATATTTAACTGTATTTTAGTCTACTTTTCAAAACTTAAGGATAACATATTTTTATCCTTGTTTGTATCTCTACATTGATACATTAAACAACTATTTGTTAAATACTATATGAGATGCAGTGCTACATTTGGGCAAAGATTCCAAAATGACTCAGGGATCTCAAATTCAAGGAGTTTAAAGTGTATATGCTTGCTTGAACAAGATTGTAACATAATTTTCTAGTATTAAGTAAATTCAAATTATAATATTTTTCCAGTATGCTAAGTACTTATATGATCAAAGCTTTCAATGGTGGCTGGGGTGGCTATATTTTATATTTTCTATAATTAATAGTATTTTAAATAATAATGTTCAATTAGTATGAAATATCACAAGGGTGTTAGGGAAGTGTTTCATCAATCTGTCAATATTTTGAAGAAAATATATTCATCTGAGTAAATGTGTTAGTTCCCTAGGGTTGCTGTAATAAAATACCAAAAAGTTCATGGTGGTGCACAGGTTGGGAAACCGCCTGCCAATGCAGGGGACACAATTCCGAGCCCTGGCCCGGGAAGATCCCACATGCTGTGGAACAACTAAGCCCGTGCGCCACAACTACTGAGCCTGTGCTCTAGAGCCCACGCGCCACAACTACTGAAGCCTGCGAGCCTAGAGCCCGTGCTCCGCAACAAGAGAAGCCACCGCAATGAGAAGCCCGCGCACCACAACGAAGAGTAGCCCCTGCTCGCTGCAACTAGCGAAAGCCCGTGCACGGCAACGAAGACCCAATGCAGCCAAAAAAAAAAAAAAAAAAAAATGTGTGTGGCTTAAAAATAACAGATATCCGTTCCATGCTTCTCTCCTAGCTTCTGGTGGTTTGCAGCAATCTTCGGCATTCCTTGTTTTGTAGATTCATTTCTCCAGTCTCTGCCTTCATTTTCACATAATATTTACCCATATCTCTTCACATAGTCTTCCCTTTGTGCAGGTCTATCTTTGGGTCCAAATTTTCCTTGTTTATAAGGACACCTGTTATATTGGCTTAAGGTTCACCCTAATTATCTTATTTTAACTTGATTACCTTTGTAAAGACCCTATTTCCAAATAGAGTCAGATTCTGAGGTACTGCAGATTAGGACTTCAGCATATTTCTTTGGCAGATACTATTCAACTCATAACAGCTGAATAAAGATTACTCAAAATTATAACCATTTTTGCAAGTCCAAAGTTCAAATAGAAGTTAAGTCAAATTACTGACTTTACCTAGAAGTCCTATATGCTATGGCATTTTTAAACTCACAGAAAATTGTGTTATATAGATTTTAAAAAACAAATGCTTTTCCTATCCTTAAAAATTTCCTATCTTGTGGAGCTCTTAGGACTTTTTGCACATTTGATTTCCTTGGTGATGTACGAAAACTTAGATAATTTAAAAAACTATGTGCCTTTCATCTGCTCCAGTCTACTTCTACATTAATTTTAAGGAGATTATCCCCCCCAGTAACTGTGGATCTACAAAGAAATAAGGATACATGTCACATTGGAATCTGTTTCTTTTCTTGATTCCTTTTTTATGCTCTATTCTACCAGACTCTTCTTTTTTAACCCTCTGTAATATCTATCTACATACATATAGGTATATAGTTTGTAGGATATGATTTTTTATTAAATGTGTTTTATTTTATAAAACAATGGATAACAGCTTTGGCTGTACTTAATAATCACATGGGAAAAATAAATGTTGAGAGGTTTGGTCAGAACCCTCTTTTTTCAATGACTAGTTAGAGCACTATTAGGAAATAAGTAGCCCTAACTTGATTGTGCCGTTAGTTTCTGTGTCTTTTTAAAAAATATTTTTCCAGATAGCTTGTGATACTTTGACATTCAATTACTTTAGAATGGTTTAATCATTCAGTAGACTTACGCTATCCAGAAGAAAAATCAATATGGTAATTTCGTTCCAGGAAAATAACTCTTTTCACATATACATAGTGTACCATGAGAAGACATATTGCTTTTATATGAATTTTTCAAGGAATTTTTTCTAGCAAAAATGGGCACTTTGGATAGACTCTTATTCAACCTGTTGAATCCTCTTTGTTCCACTTCAGGAACATAATCAAGTCTTTTTTTATATTATGGCTCTTCTCTTTCTAGTACTCTTCATCATTATTCACCCTATTAGTTCAAAAATAGCATCTCTCATCAGAATTACTTCCGGATTTCGCTAAATGAGCTAACCACAACACTCTGAAACATATTCAGGAAGTTTTTCTCATTGAAACCAGATTGCTGATTTTAAAATACAAATCTGGTAGAATTACCCATCTGCTTACAAACTGTCAGTGGCTTTCTATTCCTCTAAATGTAAAAACAGTTCCATAATACGGCAGATATGTGTCTACAATATCTGTCTACAATCTAGGCTAATATTAACCAAAATTTAGAAGATTTTGAAGCTTCTTTTTGGTGTTTCCTGTATCCCCAGATTGAACCTCTGCAAGTGCCTTTATTTAGTGCCTTTATTTTTCGTGCCCTGATCACTTTCATCATTCTCCAAATTACTGATCCTCTACTGCATGCCCCCAAATTCTTCCTTCAAACTCTTTTGTCAAACCCCATAAGTAAAAATTAATAATAATAAGATTTTTGTTCTCACATGTTAATGTATTTTTGAAAATGTCAACAGGGCACTGGCATTACTTAGGTCAAAATGACAAATTCTTACTGTGGAATTACACATTCTAGCGCATTCTAACAATGGAGATTGGTTGGGTTCATGGAATTTTCTTTGTAAAAGTGAACACTTGCCATGCATGCAATCACTTACTGCCACATAAAATTTCTTACCTTAAAATAAGTGTAGAAAATGTTGAAAAAATATTTTTTGACATGACAGTATTTTGCATAGCAGTGAAAGATTATAACCAAAATTCTTGTAGAAAATTCAAATACTCAATGTTAAGAAACCTCTTAAAAGTAAAGATTGCAAATTACTCCACTGAAAATTAATCAGATTTTATTTCCTGTTTATATAATTAATTAATAACACCCTAATTTTATGAAGTTTCCATTTACAATTTGTAACTTTAAAACATTGTATTGAGTCTGTTCAACCAAATATTCTCAAACATATTTGAAAATTAAATAATTTATTCCAGGGTTAATGCATGTGGAGCAACGAAGAAGTATAAAATCAGCATAAAGTAAAGGTCTGTAAACAAATGTTGGGTTATGGTTTAATACTCAGAGAAATAGCATATTCACAAGTAAAACTAACATCTAGTTTAATGTATTTCAGAAAACTCTCCTTAAATGCAATAAATGAAAGCTTTCCAGTTTGTAATCAGGTCTGAAACAAAATTTCTCAAAAGTCTGGAAAGAGGTTTTCTCTGAATTTCCTCCAATGCTGTGCACATTTGCCATCACTTTTTATTATATATTTTGAATAAATTGGAGGGTGGATATACTACAGAGCACTTAATTAGGAGACAAAGATTCTTGTCTTCACTTTGTTGCTAAGAACATTGTTTAGTCACTTACCTTTCCAAAGAAACATGAGTGGTTTGGACGAAACATGAACAGCTGTTGAAAGTTGATAGTTATGGAATGTTATAGCTTGTGTAAGGTTGGGTAGGTGGTACTTGGGGATATGAGATTGATTTGCTGAAACTAGGCTGGAGGCTGAATAAAAGGATTTGTTTACTATACTAAGGTGTATGTATCTTACCCTCCAGAGTAATGGTACTCAACCTTGTTCAATGTAAGAAAAAATAAAGTTACTATAAAATATACATTCTCAGATTCTGATTTTTCCATGAAAGATTCTTATTTAGTAAATCTAAGATAGAACAAAAAATCCATTGCTTTTAACAAACGTTCCATGTAACTCTGGTGATAAATTTTCTTTGAGAAACACTACTGCAGGCCAAGAGGATCAAATACATGTTTTAAAAAAATAATGCAGGAAAACAGATTGAACTGTTTCTATTTAATCCTGGGGGCAACATAAATGATATCTTAGTATATGTATGTGTAAAGGTGGTTACATTATTTTTTGCTTAAAAAACCACATTTCCAAATAGAGAAATAATGTTATATATAGTACATGACTGAGAAAATATATAGACTCTATGGCCAAGTATACAAATAAATGATAGATGACATATTAGTGACAGTGAATTTATAAACAATTTGTGCTATTTGTATTGCATGCTAAGACCTCTTAAAGAAACATGACATTTTAATAGGGTGTCATTTTATATAATATTCTCTTTCTAAAGCATTTACATTTATAATTGGTATATAAATGTTCATGAAAACTGAAATATTCATAAGGCAGGGAAAAAGTTTTATGAAGAATAAGAAATTTGATGGATGCTTCTGTAAAAATGAACTGTCTGCCTTACAAAGTGACAAATTTTATAACTGTTCATAATGGTAATCTCTTACTAGCTATAAAGCAGTTAGCAATATATAAAATTTTGATGATAAAAAGATTTATCACACTTTGTTGCATTATAGGAAGCTATAGTGCTCATTATTATTTTTATTCATATGTTTTCTTTCTTTGTATTTTTATTCTACTATAAAAGTGATTGTGTATATTTAAAATTGTATTAAATTATTAAGCTTGAGATTTTCTCTTTTTAATAAAAAGGGAATCCTGAAACATGGATTCCCATCAGTTTCACTGGAGGTTTATAATAATCATTATGTTTTCTAATATAAAATGTCTAAGATTTAAAAAAATCTCCACTGAATATAAATTTCTATAACATTTTGTTATTTTACTTAGATGTGGAGTTGTTAATTTGGTGAAAATTTACATTACATTCAATATTTTTCTTCATTGTATCTCCATATTATTTTCAAATATTAAAAGATGTTCTTTATAAGATTGTCATATTTTTAGATATTCTGTTTCTAATTCTAGATTTAAAGTTTTCCCTTGTAAATGCATGCTTTTATTTTTATATATTAATAAATATATTTTATTCTCAGTAACTCTTATTCCTAGTTGCTTAAGACACTCCACCCATTGAGTTATTGTCCTTTACCAAGAAAATGGATCTATACAGAATAAAAAATAACATTAAATTTCACAATTTTTTGTGAAAGATTTTTTTGTTTGTTTTTGAGGTTGTAGGCAAGACAACATTTTGAAATGAAAGTGTTAGACCCAGACTCTTGAAAGACAACGTATGTGAGTTTGATTCTTACAATTTAATTTTATTATAAAAGTTAGACCATGGCTGAATCAAAGTATATAGAGTTTTCACAATGAACCAAAGAGATAGATATGTAAAGAGTTTAAGTAGAATTTTACCTCCTCAAAGACTGTAAGAGACAAAACCAAAAGGAAGGATGGAATTTCTAATGGAATTAGAAATTAGAAATTCTAATGGAATTTCTAATTTCCCTAACATAAAGAAAATAAGTATCTAAAATCTACTCAAATTAAGGGTGGAGAAGTGAGAGAGAAAACCCACTAGTAAAAACTCCACAGTAGATGTGACCAGTCTGATTTCTCAAGGTAGAATAACATGCAAGCATGTCTCATAGAAAACCTTCACTTCAGATGGTGCTTGAAAGAGTCCCTGCAAACAGTCTAAAGTGTGAGAGGTTGAAAATGACAGCAGATCAAAAGGGACCTTGGGACTCTTATCAGGGAGTACTTAGCACATGTGTTCCTCTTGATGTGTTCCTGAAAGACACTTTTGGTTCAATAATATAATAGTGAATGTCAGTGAGAAGTGAGATGTAAGAGTATGACTCTGTGGGGACCAGGGATGTCTCCTTATGGATGACAGCACACATATTTCTCATTTAAATGTCTGTGAGTTTGGGGAAAACAATATTATTAGAATCCCTAAGTATAAATATTGGTAGGTCTAAAACTACAAAAATTATTCTAAAAACTGCCTCATACACACCTTAAAAGTAGGTATAGTATGTATCACTGAAAAAGCAAAATAAACTTTATCTAAATTGTTTATCTTATAAGCAACTTTATCCTCTTTCTCTTGCATGTTTTCATATATAATTAACATATATAATATATATTATATATAAACTATTTCCCATATATAACAAATTAGCAGTGTGTATTGAATACCTGGGTGAGATATTTTCAGAAGCAATTTAACAGACTTATCTGTGAATCTCTGTTCTCCTAAACGAATATAATTCATATCAAACACCTCAACTCTGAATGCTTATAATACATACTCTATTATACTTCAATAAGCAGAAAGAGAAATGAGCAATTCTGG
Organism: Delphinapterus leucas; assembly: GCF_059928025.1. Taxonomy (NCBI): domain Eukaryota; kingdom Metazoa; phylum Chordata; class Mammalia; order Artiodactyla; family Monodontidae; genus Delphinapterus; species Delphinapterus leucas. Next base: position 33,368,161 of record NC_143132.1, read on the forward strand.
CCTTATCCTTTTCTTCAGTATGAACAGCTACATTATCCAGAGTAACACAGTTAACACATTTCTCTCATCCAATCCTTCAACTTTTTAATATGCAAATAATACCATGTCTTTCTCTGCTGAAACCTCTCCAGTGGTTTCTAATTGTGCTTAGAATAGAAATAAAATCCTTTCCCAAAGTCTGTATCCAACTACATCATCTTGTCCTGACCCGGTTTTTTGACCTTAATTCAAACCATGCTCCTCCTTGCTCACTGGCTCTGGCCACCCTGAACATTTTCTGTTATGAGGATATGTATACCAAGCCTTTTCCCACATCAATGACTTTGCTTTATTCTCCCTTAGATCTTCAAATGTTTGATTCTTTCTTGTAATTCAGCACTCAACTGACATATTGTCTCAGGGAAGAGGAGCTTTCCTCATTATGCTACAGGAAGTAGCCTCCTTACCCAAGTTACACACATACCTACCCATAGCCACAGCACTCTGCTTTATTGTTTTCATAGAAATTTTTACTATCTAACTGTACTTTTATTTGACTTCTTGAACTGAGATTTTAAAAATCATCATTATTAAAGGCTAGTGAAACATTTGTTCATTTTTGGTTTGGAGATAATTAAAGGAGCTATATAAACATTAGAAAGTGTAGCCAGTAACCATATGATATGTGGGTTACTACATATAATTAAAAGTTACTAGATCATACATTATAAGGCAGTGAGTAGGGAGATGTAAATCTGGAGATTTAAATTGATTTCATATGGACCATAGAGGGCTTTGAATGTCTTGTTAAGAAGTTTGACAGAAAAGCAATGAAATATTTTAAGTTTTTGAATGACATGATCAAATGCATAACTGGGAAAAATATGTTGAGTGTAGTAAGATAAGATTTGAGAGAATGTTGCCATTTTATTAATTTTTTTTTATTCCTTAATTTATACAACAGTTATTTATTGAGCACTGTCCTGGACACTGCAGATACTGTGGTGAACAAACAAATAAAATTCTCACCCATATGGAGTTTACATTTCAATGGAAGATATAGAAAATAAACAAATAAACATAAACGTAAATAGAAAATCCTGAATAATGTTGGATGCTACGGTGAACAATAAAATAAGGCCAAGGAGATGCAATGTGATGTTGTTGTTGTGTTAGGAAACCTCTCTCAGTCGGTTAATTTTGAACAGAAATGTAAATCTATTGTGGGAGGCAACTATGACACCATGTATGGAGGAATAAGCACATGTTACATTTCTCAAACACATTGCACTCAGGTCCCCTTCCCACTTAAAATTACTGGGACCCTCAAAGAACTTCTGTGTGAGTCATGTCTATTTCTAGCCTATGTCTATGTCTATATTTGTATTTATATCTACACCTATATGTATATTTGTATCTGTCATCTCTATATATCTGATTAAGAATGAAAACTAATATTCTAAAATATCTATTAATTCATTAAAAAATAACAGTAAGAACCCAGCTAACACAAAAAAATAAGGTTTTGAAGAATCTAAAAAAAAAAAAAAAAAGGTTTTGAAGAACCTAGGGGCAGGACAGGAATAAAGATGCAGACTAGAGAATGGACTTGAGGACATGGGGAGGGGGAAAGGTAAGATGGGACAAAGTGAGAGAGTGGCATGTACATATATACACTACCAAATGTAAAATATATAGCTAGTGGGAAGCAGCTACATAGCACAGGGAGATCAGCTTGATGTTTTGTGACCACCTAGAGGGATGGGACAGGGAGGGTGGGAAGGAGACGCAAGAGGGAGTGTATATGGGGATATATGTATACGTATAGCTGATTCACTTTGTTATACAGCAGAAACTAACACACAGTTGTAAAGCAATTATACTCCAATAAATATGTTTAAAGAAAGAACCCATAATGTGTTAACATAACTATATTTTGCAAACCCCAAAAAATTGATGACAAAAGTGTTTTACATTTTTGCAAATTTCTTTAATTTCAGTCTTAGTAGATCCTATCTGGGCTCTCAAATTTGTTTCCACACCAATGCATTACAATGTATTGTTTAGACTGAAATATATGAAGAAAATACAGCCTCATGCAGATATGTAATTGGAAAGGTGAATAATATTTTCATAATACTTTCAGATAATTATGAATACTTTTGCTGTTAATATTATACCAAAACTCTACAAACAGTAGTTTCTTAAAGGTTTATTTCAATGTGGAATCTGAAACCACATAAATGAACTTCTCATATTCCGTTCCTATAAAATCCATCACTATATTATGTTTTTTGAATAAATATTTTATCCATATATAACTGTATAACATCATGTATTGGTCATTTGGAAAATAATAATGAATTGAGTTATAGTTTTGGCACATTTCATTATAAATATCAAATAAAATTACCTTTGTTATTATAGCCACCAGACTCATAGTAAAATTCCTTAAATAATGGGAAACTCAATGTTAAGAAAATTCCAAATTCCACAAATTCCAAATGCATGAAATCAATATGCTAGGTTTTTTTTTTCTTTAAAGTGATAGGCTGATTCAATCTGTTCTTTTTTGAGAAAGTAGTTGTCAAGTCCAAATACTCATAGTTTTACAGATGTTCTCACAAGTAAACTGTTATTCCATGGGGCGGGAGAGGAGCAGCTAGTTTAGTTCACAATTCAAACAGTTGTCCAAATTGTATTCCTTGAGACAATCATTTTACTTTAGTATACATCAGAAATGCTTTGTGTGCATTTCCTATTTTATCACACAAAATATTAAAAATATGCTTACTCAAAAGTCAATATTTAAATAATTTCTACTGCTTCGTCAAGAACACTTTTAAGTGGAACTGAAATTTTGTTTTTTAGTGTGTGTGTTTGGTGAAGAATTTAATGCCTTAGTACAATTTGGTACTGCTGCCTTGATTCCTGCTAAAGTGCCCACTCTTTTTTTAATTAATTAATTAATTAATGTTTTTTAACATCTTTATTGGAGTATAAATGGTTTACAATGGTGGGTTAGTTTCTGCTTCATAACAAAGTGAATCAGCTATACATATACATATATCCGCATATCCCCTCCCTCTTGGGTCTCCCTCCTACCCTCCTTATCCCACTGCTCTAGGTGGTCGCAAAGCACGGAGTTGATCTCCCTGTGCTATGCAGCTGCCTCCCACTAGGTGTATATATGTCCATGTCACTCTCTCACTTCATCCTAGTTTACCCTTCCCCCTCCACGTGCCCACTTTTTTACCACCCTTAGTGCAAATACTAACATGACGGAAAAGGCAAACAACACTGTAATATTGTTATGGAATTGGCTTTGAACTAACAGACTCTGAAATTTTCTTGGGGATGCACAGGGATTGCATAGTTCTTGAGAACCACTGGCACACGTTCATTATTGGATTGTGCATGAGGGCTGAGATGATATAATCCACTACTTATCAACAACTTTTAAAATTACATTTTATAGATAGAAGGGACATTCTGAAATTAGAACAAAAGAGCAGAGAAAAGGCTATAGAAGGCTTACACATAGTTATAAATTTTGCTAACCATCTATCATAGTTTCATTTCATAAAGAAGTTAGTGCCCTAAAAGCTCTGGGTATGATAGACATATCAGATAATATCTGTTTCCCAGTGACTGCATATCACCTATAAGGTAGGATATCCAGTGACAGTGGTTCATAATACAATTAAGATATATATGTACGAAAGCCTGATATTCCTGCCAATTTGTTTTGGGAACACCCTGGAACGGTTATTCTTACATATAGGGATCTAGCCAATACATAGAGATGATTTTCACAGTTGTCACTTTCCTCATTCTTTATGGTTCTTCACCACTTCTAAGGACTTGAGTGGGCCTGAATCAGCTCCTTCTCTTAGGAGACTTTAGGAGTCATTGAAGTGGCCATGTAAGGTTTATATGATCCTGGTAGAAGCCTAATGCATTCCAGCATATACCACAAATTGGCAATCTACATTGTTTGTATAAGTGCCCTCTAAAAGAGCAACTGGAAAATTTCCTATCACTGAAATAAAATGCCCTCTGCAGTTACTAGCAAATATCTCTACAGTTATGTGGATATCAATAACCTCATATTGTTTCCATACACATCAATACCTAGGCTAGTACCAGATAGAAAAGAAAGTTGAAAAGTGATAGGTGTATCCACAGACTTTCTCTGAATAGAACAACTCTGTTCTTAGTGTTAAGTGACTTTGTCTTCTCCCCACAGCTATATATTTAGCTAAAAGAGACAGTCTCTGCAGCCATGAAGAAAGTCCTCACACCTCCACAAGTTTGCTAGATCAAGTTAACATCTCATGCCATTGTCTGCATTAAATTTTAGTTAATCACAACTTGAACAAGTTTACTTGCATTAGGCTCAATATGGAAACATTGGAAATGTGGCTAAAAGTTAAGTTTAGTCAAACTACCTAGTTCAAATTTATGAGAAGCCAAGACCTTAGCACTGTTACTTAAACCCTCTGTCCCTGCTTTCCCCGTGAAGATAATAGTTGTATCTACCTCATAAAGTTGCTTTTGAGATTAAATGCATTAAATATGGATAGAGGATAGTGCCTTTCCCATAGTGACTATTTAAAAGTTTTATTATTATTATCACTATCATTTATACTAGATAGTTTATATGTTTGGTCTTCTCTTGGTTAATTTGACAAAAGTAATTGTAGCATGCCTACATTTATACTTTAATTTTACTCATTAATTCATAATGAATATGAATTAGCTACCTATGATATTTAAGTAGTGGGATTATTTTCTTTCTAATTTAGCTTCCAGATTTTTGCCTTTGGCTGTGAATCCTGTGGAAAAAATTGTTCTACTTCAATTTCAAGAATCTAAAGTCCAGAACTGGAAGCATTTTCCTCAAGAATTGTAGAGGAAAAAAAATTATAGCACAGCCAAAAATTATAAACCTCCTTCCAAGACTATCATTAGCTGGAGAGATTGCTTTTTGCAAATAATTAAATCAAGCTTTGGGAGTGTATTGTTTAATCTGTTTTACAAAAGAATACAAGACAAAGCCAAATCAAATAAGACCTTACAACCATTCTTTGGCTAGATCAAATTAGGGCTGAGAACCATGTGAAATAAGCATAATTGCCTGGCAGTGGGTATATAGTTCATTATTTTTAAAAATATGCAATTATAATTGAATAAGGATGAAATAAGATTGTAATAAAACACTGGCAATTTTTGGACTTTAAAGATAAAGGCTATCGTCTCCCTCGTGTGTTGGACAGACATATGTTTTTGGCAACTACCTTGAATTTTTGCCCAGGCCCTATTACACCCGTCCTTATCTACATTTCATACAGAGAAATAGAAAAGAAAGAAAAATCCCAGTCTGCTGAGGCAGGAATAAATGCATTGTGTATCCGATATAGTTCATTCATTCCACTGAAAAAAATTCTGGCCATTCACCTACTTACAGTGAAAAAATATTTATTTTCAGTTGTGAAATTAATTTCTACTAAAATTGCAAGACTCTTTTCACTAGCTGACTGTTCTTTATTAAGATGAATAGCAAAACTAAACAAACAAACAAAAAGTGCTACGAGAGAAGGCAAGGAATTGATCTTAACAAAATAATATATATCCTGCAACAACTTGTTTTCATATGGTGACTCTTTTCTGTGGGTGAGGTAATTTAGACTAATTCAAATAATTTGGGAGGGGAACACTAGAATATTTAAGATTTCAAAATGATTGATTTAAAGGTGAAAAAGGAATAAGAAGTTAATATTGAGAGTGCATTTAAAGTGTATATTCTCTCCTATATATATTTATATGTACACATATGTAGTAATGTATATTCATATTCTGTCTTAATTTATTTTATATTTTGACTGAATACTAATCATTTCATCACATATGATTACAGTTTATGGAGAAAGTAATCTTTAATTCCATCATTGATTAGAGATTGATGGAGACAATGAAGGAAAGAATGAAATTCTTTCAAGTGACAGGAAATAGGAGAACTTTTCTTGCTAATAATAATAGTTCTTAATGAAAATATTTGATTCATATAACACTATTCAAGAGGACCTTTCTAATGTTTTCATTTATCTATGGAGATCTTTCAGTGTGGCAAAGAGTGCTGAAGAAAATTAGAGGGAAAACTAGGATGTAGGACAACCCCTATGATAGTGAGAGAATAAATAGTTTAAAGTCATTAAGATAGTAACCAAGTAAAACACACACACACACACACACTTCCATAACTATGACCTAGTTAGGTTTCTTTTTCTAAAGGTCAATGTCAACGTCTTGGGTGATTTTTTGTGCTTAAATTCTAATTGACAACAGTCTTTATAATTATTAAAACTCCTAAAAATATATCTTTTACTTTCTTCAAAAACATGAACAATGGCTGGCTTAATTTATACATTTATGGAAAAGTACTACTGGATTAAGAAAGCATCTTTTAAGGAAATATATATAGTTAGAACCTTCTAGCAAAATCAGTCCTGTATATTCTAGGTAAGTAACTTACATTTACAAAATTCATTAAATTGAACGTATAGCCTCTTAGAGGATCTAAAATCTTTATCATAATAATTTTCAAAGGTAAAAAAGACAGATATTTCTTTATACGTTTTATTTTACAGTGATGTAAATAAGTATGATTATCTGATAGAAGAGAGTTAAGTAAGATAAAGTATCTCTACATGAGTCATTTTTTCCAGTATTCTGTTATCACTTAAATATTAATTATTCAGATTCAAATTGTTCATTTATTTCTCCAGTATACATTTATTATGTTACTTACTAAGTACTAATCAACATGCTGGGTCCACAGGAAAAAGCTGACTAAGCTTTTGCCTCTCCAAAGTACTCACAGTTTAGAACAGGATTTATGAATTACCAATGACTTTTTGTGAGTTCTGTACATTTCTTTGCTCTACCTTTAGCTACCTACTTTCCTGATTGCCAGTTCTTCTCCAGGAAGACCACAGAGGGAAAGGCAAGTGTTGATGAGCCAGAAAATGAAACACCTAAGGTATATTAGATGCTATGTGTATATGGTAATGGATCTGCTGTTTATCTGTTTTTCTCCATTAAATGTTGAAAAAGAGAGGGTAGGTGAGTAGATGAGAAAGAACCTGACCACAGAGGTTAAAATAAATGGTCCTGGTACAAAGTAAAAGAAAACAAAAATTAAAAACAAAAAAGAGCAAACACAACAAAAAATGTGTAGGACTGAAGAACAGGAATTGACCTTAACGAAAGAATATATATATATGAATATGTAAGAAGAGAAATATATAATATACATGAGAATATATATGTAATATGTAATACATAAATATATATAATTTGAAAAGCAAGTAACTTGTTTCTGTAATATAAGTATTCTCTGGGGTTTAGACTAATTGGAAGAACTGGGTAAATGGAAATGGAAATTTAAAAAAATTCAGAATTGTTAGTGTACTAAATGAGGATGAAGTTTTCACACTTTAATGTAGAAGAGGCAGACAGAGTGAGGACTAAAAATAGTTTTTGATTTAAAGATAGTGGCTATACATATGAACTTTTTTCTGTTGAAAGACATTCTATCATTCAATTTTTATCATTTACTATTCTTAATTTACCCTCTAAATTAAGTTGATTACTGTGACTTCCCTGGCAGTCCGGTGGTTAAGACTCCTTGCTTCCACTGCAGGGGGTGCAGGTTCGATCCCTGGTTGAGGAACTAAGATCCCACATGCCTCGAGGCATGACCAAAAAATAATTAATTAAGTTGATTACTACATGTTACATATTCCACTAAGAATCTGAATCTACTTATTATGAAATGATGATTATAAATAACTAACAACACTATTTTAAAAGTACTAGCTTAAGTATATGTTCTCAAATTCACTTTCTTTATAAAATGAAAAAGTATGAATTTCATATTTTGCATATCAGATTTAAGAAATGTTTACACACCACAGTTTGGTCAATGAAAGTCACTAGTGAAAGGTAATGGCAATAATTCTCCATCACACACATTGTTGAAGAGAGAACTAGTTTCATTAGTGAATTAAGAGTTAGATTAAATGACAGTGTGAACAAGAAACCTCTAATAATTCTCAGTAAAAACCATTTCATTACTTTTGGAAATGCTTTAAGAAATATATGCCATATTATATATAAGATGTGTAATTTTTCTACATCATGATGTGGCAGGTCCTCCTAGCCTCTCTCAAAGGTCTAGTTTCTCTTCCAAGGCACTCAGCTAGATCGCATATCCCAGTTTCCTTAGCACTTAAGTGCGGCTTTGTGCCTATTTCTCATGAATAGAATGTGAGCACTGTGATATGGATCATGTCCAAGACAGTGCTTTTGAAAAGTGTGTTATACTATTATCTTTATATTCTTCTGGGAAGAGGTGGCCAGATGATGATGAGGCCTGGGTGGTAGCAGAATCAAAGATGAACTTGACTGAATACATGAATATTTAAGTGACAGAAAATTACCTACAAACAGAGCCCTGCATGCTCTGTATCAAGAAGTAAAGTTCCATTATGGTTAAGTCAATAAACACAGGGTTTATTGGGTGACAAGAGCTAAAATAATTCGAACATGGTGAGCCTATAACCTCATGGTTTAACTATTAGTCTTTTTTGAAAATTAGCTTGTTATCAAGAAATTAGTAAAACCAAGCCAAACACATTCTTACTTGAATCTAATTCATATGTTCAAATGTGTCTCTATTACAAGGTTTGACAAGCATATTGTGACATCTATTAAATTGAAATATAGGAAATGACCATTTTTTGTAGACCAAATTGGTTGAATATAGGCAATTTCATATGATCCAAACTTATATTTAATTTTATATAAAGTACATTTTGTTACCAATATGGAAAGCAAGTACCAAATTTCAAATTCAACTTTCTGTATTGTAGAATACTAACAAATTTCAATTGGGATTTTAACAGTTTTAATTCCAGAACCTCTAACATAGGATTCCTTTTCCTTAAAGATATTGACTATGTTTTCCAATTCGAAAATCACTGTGTAAAAAATGTGTTCATGTAATCTTAATTTTTCTCTTAGAGACCTAACAGTCTCCAACCTCATAAACAGTGTCACACTGAGTCAAAATGGAATTTTCCTTCAATTATAACTCACCATATACACCATAGTATTGACAGATATTTTTTTTTTTCTCATCAGAGGAAATCTTCCCTTTCCTTGATGCCTTCTCCCTAACTTTGAATTGGTATCTAACAATTATAAAGGAATGAATTTCCTTTAATATAGATTGAATTTTCTCTTTGTTTCACTCAGTCATAATTTCAGACCTACAAATTCAGACTCCATCCTAATCTTTTCTCTTATCAGAAACACTATTTCTCCTAACCCATTCTTTCTTCTGCCAACATAAAGTAATTATTATTTTATTTTTAAGATACCTGGATATATTTATGGGTTGTCATTCTGTCTTCTATATAGATAGTAAGGTAGCTTGAGAGAAGGAAGTACTCCTAATTATAAAAGGTATTGCCAAGGAAGTCTGTACAGTACAGTGGTTAAAAATACAATCTAAGTACAATCAAGTTCAGACTACCTGAACTTGAATTCTGGTTATCTCTCTACATTGACATTTTGACCTCAGGTAGATTATTTAACTTTATCAAAAAATAAAAATAACATGAGTATTTAAATGAGCTAATTCCAGTAAAGTGCTTAGGACAGTGTTTTCCAAGTAGCAAATACTTAAGTGTTGAGTTATGTTATTGTTATTATACCAATAGATATGCTTTCGTCAGTTGAATATTATCTGATTGATTTGTAGAACTCTGGATCTCTTTTCTTAATTCCCATTAAGTCAAACAGTATTTGCTTCAATTCATCCAAAGATGACCTTTGACTTGATAAAGAAAAGCTTTTAGTTAAAGATCTTTTTTTAGGTTCTAAGTAGACTGAGTCAACAATCTAGCTGACTTGTATTCTCAGAAGAGAAGATGCTTAAACTCCAGGAACAGAGTTTCAAGTTTGATAGTTTTGTGACCTGAAGGAACTCTTCTTCCTTATTCCATTAAGCCTTGCTAAAGCAAGCCCATCAGCTGTCAGGCACTAACCTGATTCTTAAACACTCCCAGTAACATCCCGTCTCCTTACCACCACCCCAACTGCAACTCCTCTTATCTTTCCAACCTCAATTCACTTTTGCTTACATTCATGTGCCTATGAAGGCGTCTTTCTATATGTGGTATTCTCTCTATTTACCAATCTATTTGCTCTCTGCAACTTCATGCAGAGGTTAGGATGGCAGTTCTGAACAGGTATATATCCTCAATATACTTTGTAGACTGATTATTGATTTAAATATTTTTCTTTCTTTTTTGTTAATGGTCATTTTTGTCTCACATTAGAAAGCTTTCATGTATAAATATTTTGGAACCTAAAAATATATAATGTAATATATATTTGAAACATATATTATATATTGATGTATTTATAATATATAAATTTGATACTAACAAATTTACTTTTAAACCAGGTTTAAACTTTATTAAAAATCTATATTTTTTTCTTTTTCTTCTGTACATTATTATCATATAGCAGTGTTGGAATATAATTTAACTAACCATCCCTTCAGAAGTGCTTGTGGGCCCTTTGTAATAATATTCATTATGAGTATGGCATTTAAAGCAGTCATAATTTTCATAAGGTGAAAATTATATTAAGCCTCCTTGAAGAGAAAAGGGAGGTAAGATTTAGCTAAATCTTCTATTAAGTGGCTAAAAGCTTATGGGTTAGAGTTGGATAAACCTGTATTTGAATCACAGAATTCTCACTTATAAACCTTTGGCAAGTTTATTCAACTGAAAATTGGGGCTAGTAATATCAACCTTTTTGGCTTGTTATATGGATTACATGAGATAAATTTGTTAAAAATGATAATAGCTAGCATCGTTACTACAGTCAAAAAAAAGTACTCTCTTCCATACTAGCTTTAGGAAGGCACCACGCTCAGCTTAGCATTTTGCTTCATTTTTGATGAATTGTTTCAATTGTTATATTGGCACCAGGGCTGTTTTCATTAGGACAGAGCCCCTTCCTTTATATCAGGGCATCCCACTGTGGCTAGGTCATTATTTAACCATGACAAAAGTTTGAAAATTATTAGCATGTGGGACTCGGGCCACCACATTTTGCTTTAGCCATTACTAGTGGTTTGTTGATGCTAATGTATGGCACCCTGTGGTGATTTTTTTCCCCTTTACTCTTTGACTTTCTCTTTTGTAACATTTCACATGTGGAGCTGGAGTGATTAATATTTTATGCAGTTGTTCTTATGTGCAGCATGATGCTGTGGTTCCATTCAACTCTCCGGTAGTTCTGCTGCCTCTGAAAGGTAACTAATAGCTCGAGCTGGGCCTCTCATGGCTCTGGGAGGTCTCCTGCGAAAACGAAACAGACAATATCTTGTCACATCATAAATTTATAAGGAGTTAATTAAAGACTTTCCCTTGCATCTTAAACACATTCGGAGTCCCATATCACAAGGAATGATTCCTGTTTAATTACCAATGGCTTGTAAAAATTTGCAGCTCAGCGAGTATTTTAATGTCAGGCAGATTATTAGTACAAATGGAAAACTGTGCCTGGAAAATGTCCAAAGAATATAAACTTGCATCAAACTATGTGCATATATTTTTCTCTTATTTTTGGAGACATATAATTTAATTTTAAAACTTTTGAAACTGTCATCATAAGTATTTATGACTTTTATCACATTAAACTATAAGACTGAATATTCATTTATTATAGTCTGCATTTTCTTAATCAGTATACTTTATTAACTACCATTTCTTGCTGTTTTCTATAAGTAAATGCATGTTCTACAATTATGCTGCTGGAGGATTATTGGTCAGTTTTTAGAGACATCCAAGAAATGCTGTGGGAACATAGGTTTCAATTCTGATATGGGAAATTGTCAATTATTATATATTTTATTGGGAAGAGAACATGATAAAATCAAATTCTAACACGGTTCAGAAAAATTAAAAATAGTTTAAAAATTAATCTGGAGGAAATTTACCCTAAAAGACATTTTGATGATCCCTATTAGATAAATTATTTGAGCTAATGTATAATGGATACTCCATTTAAGTGCTCTTATCAGAAGCCCTGGAGCTGTTTCTAGGGATCTCAATAGATTACATCTCTTCCAATGACAATCAAAATTATAAGTAACTATGAGGCATGGTGAAGTTATTAGGTATTATAAACAGATTTTTTTTCAGCACCTGACCATTGATTATTTAGATATGTTTATTTGAGCAGGCCACATTGGCAGTTTATAACTTACACAGAAGCGCAAGAGTAAAATATATCCCTATGTTGATTTTAATTTTATTATTTAAATACACGAGGTTTTACTAAGGGTAAAATATAGAATCTAGAAAAAATTCCATTTTGTTACAAAGAAATTCTTAAAATATGGATAATATTGTTAGGAGTAATAAATGGGTTTTTGTTTGTTGTTTTTTCTTTTTTTTAAACCCCTTAATCATAATATATTTTCCACTTCATATTTGGTTAATACTAATGATAGGAAAGTAAAGTTCTCGACAATTCAGGCCCCGTTTAGGATTTTACTGAGCAAAATATCTGTCTATTTGGAGATAGCAAACCTAGAACAACTCCCATTTTAATTACACTCATTTATATTTATAAATTTCTGTTCTATCTCAATCTTCTTTGTGATCCAGGTATAGGCATGTGACTTAGGACCTCATGCATCCACACTAGCCTGTTTTTCAGAAGAATAATGCAGGAAGTGGATGATGTGTGGAAATTTTTTCTTCTAGAAATGCTGGGGGAGGCTCAACTTTCAGAGACTATGCTGTTAGTGGACCAAGAATCAAGGGAGACACATGGCATCCATGCTAAGGAATATGATTAGTAGTGACTTATCTGTAGTCATTTGGGGGTAGTTTGGATATTGATCCCGGCTGTATAAGTGCTATGCTTGACTCTATATCCCCCAGAGATTTAGTGAGCTACCTAATATTCTTTTATGCAGTCTTCTTTCTGTTCTCTTAAAGCAGAAACATTAGGTTCTGTTGGTGAACAAGAAGTTTGTTTGTATGGAAATTAACATTATACCTAAAAGTAGGCAGTTAACCATATGATGTAACACAGTACAGGTTATGCAGAATGTCACCATCTTTGAAAATATTATACTCACATACCCTTAGTTAGTGACTAAATTTCTTTCATTTTATCTGCATTCTTTCAGTTTCAGGATTGCTCCCTCCAAAGCATCTCTGGTAAGGTTTTTACAAATAGTACTGCTATACCTTCGCATGGATTTATTCAACTGGTTGGGGTTTGGTTTGATAGACTGGTCTAGAGAGACCCCGAGAGCAGAGGGAATGTGATGGAAAGTGGAATTATTGAATTAGGTCAATGAAGACCCATTTCACTTCCTTCACAATTTTGCTAAGGACTTTTAAAAATCACATCCATTCACCACACACTTTTCTAGGATGCACTTATATATTTTGCTAATTGTGTTTGTGTCCTTTTTATATAGCCATTAGAACTCTCATGGAAAACTGAATATATACAAGATGCAAAAAAGTATGCTAAGATATCTTTTTTTTTTTTTTTTTTTTTTTTGCGGTACGCGGGCCTCTCACTGCTGTGGCCTCTCCCGCCGCGGAGCACAGGCTCCGGATGCGCAGGCCCAGCGGCCATGGCTCACGGGGCCAGCCGCTCCGCGGCATGTGGGATCTTCCTGGACCGGGGCACGAACCCGCGTCCCCGGCGTCAGCAGGCGGACCCTCAACCACTGCGCCACCAGGGAAGCCCTAAGCTATCTTTATCATTTAAAATTTATAACAATCTCATGAGATACGGGTATTACAGTTTGATAGGAGGGAAACTCAAGAGTATTTAGTGACTTATCAAGGTGTGAAATGTGATAATGCTGGAGACTAGGTTCAAACCCAGACCTGTTTGCCTGCAAATTCATATTTTTACCCACCATATCTTCTGCTGCAATCATATACACCGTGATTTTATTATTCAGTTGGTTGCTAAAGGTGTTTCCCAAATCTACTAGTGACAGATTCCTAAAGATCCCTAGATTTTGTGTTCCCAAATGACTACCTAAAGGATCCAAACCATCAAGGTACCAGCTTAGGTATAAAACCAACACCCATGGTACTGTGCTAAAAGTAATCCAATCAAGTAAGGCTTGGATAAAATGTATGTTCTAAATCTGGACACTTACTTACCTTAGGTCAGCACTTAGTTTTATTATAGAGGATTTCAGAAATAAATATTAAGAGTTAATTCTGCATTTTAATACTTAGAGGAGAATAAGCTAATAATCATATGCATATAAATCCAAAATTGATAGCCCAAGTCCTGAACTATTCCTTAAATTTTAGATCTAATTTCCTATTAGACAAATTATAGTGGACTAAATGATGACCCCCCTGCTCCCCACCAAAAGATATGTCCACATCCTAAAACCCAGAGTCTATAAATATGACATTATTTGGAAAAAGAGGTTTTGTAGGTGTAATTAAAGATTTAGAGATGACAGGCATCTTGGATTATCAAGGCAGACCCTGAATCCAATGACAAGTTTCCTTATGAGAGACAAGTGGAAAAGAGACAAATGGAAGAGAAGGTCATAAGAAAATGCAGGCAGATATTGAATTTATGTAGCCACAAGCCAAGGAACTCCCGCAGCCACCAGAAGCTAGCAACGGCAAAGATCGATTCTCCACTAAAATCTCTAAGGGGAGCACAGCAACTTGATTTAGGATTTCTGGCCTCCTGAAGTGCGAGAAAATAAACTTGTGCTATTTTAAGGCACCAAGTTTGTGGTAATTTATTATGGCAGCCCTAGGAAATGAATACACATATCGTTTTACATTTTCTGCTATAATCTCAAATGTGATGTATTTGAATGCACTTTATCATTCTTTCTTGACTATTTCTTTGTTTTTCTATCTGTTAAGGAAAAGGCTTAAAGGTTTAGAGATACTTTGGCTCCTCCATTATTTCATCACTTAATTCTATCTTCTATCCATCTGTACTTGCTCCCTTTTACAAGTATTTTGTTTGTTGTTGTTGTTTTTTTTTTTTTTTTGCTTCCTAATGTAAAACATTAGTAAACAGAAACCTCCATTAAATAGAGTTGGGAGACCTGAAGGGGAAGAACTCATGACCTGTCCCAACAGCAGAGCCCAAGAGGAAGAAGAAAGACCCCTTTCCTGCCAAGGACACAGGCAGTGAAAAGCCATGACTCTTTGCTTACTATAGCCCTCCAAACTTCCTTTCCCCCTGTATAAAAGATTCCCTTTCCCTTGCCATTCAGAAACTTACACTTGGCATGGTTGCAGACCCCAAAGTGCAA